>NC_090810.1:3066666-3368583 GCF_036512215.1 Solanum lycopersicum | reverse complement strand
TAGATCCATACATATGATATATTAATATGTGCAAAAATGAATAACAAAAATGATTAATGTTTCTCATTTAAATGCAGAATTAAAAAATTTCATACATATAACTTAAATTGATATTTATACTTCAAATCCAAGAAAGTCCTTATGTTCTGAAAAGAAAACTTTGTTATTGTTAGATATAACATATCAACATGAAATTGTTCATTGTTTAATACTACACATGTATAAAATTTACTCTCTTTTTTTCCGCAGCTATTTTTTACTTCTTGATTACCAATTTTTAACATTTTCTCGGTTATTCCTCACTTGCAACTTCTAACTCTCTTATCTTCTCATGTTGAATCGCACGATTTTCGATTGCGATCTTCCTATCTTTATAAGTTGGTTCTTAAATAGCATTAAAAAATAACCCTTCAAATTCAAATTTTAATTCTAAAATTGATTTCTACATTAAGTGATGAATGACTTCTCATATCATAACTTTTCAAATTCTTCCATTATGATATTTATGATTACGATTAAAAGCTATATGATTTCCACATTACAAGTGATGAATGACTTTCCATATCATAACTAATCAAATTTTTCCATTATGGATTAAACGCAATATCAATGTACTCATTTCTTAGTTTAATAGAGGAGCTAAATGGTAACACAACTTTTCACTTTGAATTTGAATCTTCCCGCTTTTTAATAATATACATAATAACATAATATATGATCTAATTCACATACCTAATACCTTTGCTGGGGCGATTAACACTGCTATTTGAATTCAGAATTGACAGAAATGAGGAGATCATCACAAGTATTCTTCAGTCCGAAATTCAAATGCCAACTCCACTCCACTCCAAGGCCAAGTTTTAAGCTGTGGGTAGAATAAATAGTTATCTGTTAACACTTTTAGGCACGACGGAAAATCGAAATGAGCTTGGAGTAGGATGCCTATTGGGTATCACCAAGAGAGCTCAGAAGGTGAAGGTGGTTGTTATCTTCGGGCTTTGCTGGTCGAGTGTAAATATATCGCTACAGAAACAACGCTGCAAAGAAGTATAATGTTCATATTCAGTTATATGCCTTGTCGAATTTGTGGAATTTTCCACAAAGATGAAAAAAACATAGTGGTAAAACAAATTTTCGCACTTACGTGGAACCAAGGAAAAAGGCAAGGGAAAGGTGAAATCCAAACAGAAATACAGAAACAACTGCAGTCAGTAGCATTGCGACTGAAGTTGAATAGACCTGCAAACAAATACAAGCTATATTAAATTGGTATCCTGTCAGCTCTCAGTTCATTGGCAGATTGTGCGTGCGAGAGACAAAATTCCCGGCCCTTCTTTGCCGGACTATATCTCCTCAAAAGCACTCGAACATAAAGCAAAAGAAAAGGAAGAGGAAATCTCATTGACAACTACACCACAGTCATTACTATACTCTAAGGACGTGGATATGAGTGCATTCTAGAGCTTCATAAGAGGGATCTAAGAGGCTCTTTATATGGTAGCTACCTGATCCATCAATGTTTTAGTACTCCAAAATAGTCGCCTATCCATTGTACTAATTTTCAGCGGATAGCTCAAATATTTTGGAATGTCTGTTTTCTCTGTAATTACATTTCGAGCAATAAGTTAGCAACTTAGTATACATCATTTCTTGGGTGGAATCTCTAGTCCAGTTTACCTTCATTGCTTTACTCTTCAATTAGAAAAACAACATAGCCAAGGAAAAGATAAAGCATGTCAGGCATTGTGCTCACAACATAGATATTCTACGATGATCTCAGACGTAGGATAATTGGCACTAGACTAATGAACCCAATTAACACAAAATAAAGCAGATGCACAACCAGAGTCAACCCTACCTTCACAATATTGTCAGCATACTTCATCACCATTGATACTGCAATACCACTGCAGAGACAAGTTTTGGTCAGTAACAATTGAAAGGCCACTGATGAGTGATGATGCAATCAATCTAATTTAAAACAGATGAACGACAGAATGTTAAACAGAAAAACCACAGGCAAAAGGAAAAAAAAGAAATAATGCAGCAGAAATGAAACTTACACCCAAAGTTACTCTATCTAAATAACCCAGTTTCAGACTTTCAGTGTATAGACAAATCATGTTGAATGGTTAATTAGGTTTGCAAATGAACACAATAAGGGGTGAGTGTACACTGTATAACAAATTTTAAAAAACAGCACATTGAGCAAATACAACAAACAAACAATTTAGGAAAAAATGCAATATTGCAGCTTGCACCTAGTGGACCTGTCTTTTCCCTAGAGTGTTGTTTATGTCAATGAACACAGCCAATACAAAATAGTTCCTTTAACTTAATGCTTATCAAGAGAACAACTTAAACACTAAACTAAGCAACTGCAAAAACACCGAAATTTTTGAGCGTTTATGCCTCGGGAACATGAAATAGCTAGCACAAAAAAAGCAGTACTCCCCACTGATCTTGTATTATTACACAATGTATCCATAATCTTGAAATGTATAAACTACCACTATGAAGATTTAGACGAAATCAAACCTTAGTGCGTGGTTGAGAATCATGAGAACTGTAATCAGTGAATATCCATGGAAGAACCCACTGCAGAAGATAAGGTCAAATTGTAAAACTTTACATAGATAACAAAACATGAAGCCCAATCTGATGAGGTAATGTCCTTTCAAGATCAGAAGAGCTGTGGTCACTGAAACTGTGATGTACTTAACCTAATATTTATTTGTGAATGAAGGCATCATACAATAATGATTGGAACTGAAAATCATGATAAAATATAATGGACAGAGAGGAAAGCTCCAAAAGAAAACCTTTAGAAATGGAAATAGTTCTGAGAAAAAAAAGGTATGCCTGAGATAATATTCCCGTAAGTTAAACTACAACTAAACTTCAATCACAAAATATTGGAGTGATTCTCTATTCCAATGTACAATTAATTTACTAAGCTAGCTCAAAATACCTGAGGTCATAGCATATTACAAGTGTTCTATTTTAGAGAAAAAGAGGCATCCAATATTGGTTATTTTAATATTTACTCCCGAAGCGGTTACTAAATACTAAACCACAAGACCGAGAACAATCAGTGGTTACAAAAGGCGCACAATGCAAATATTTACATTGTAAAATGAAAGGAAGGAACGATATCAACTTACTCATTCATGACTGCATCAAAATCTTGAGTCATTATTGCAAAAGCATTGAAGATCATTCCAAAGACATACAACCAGAAGTTCTGAACATTTATATTTCTTGACGGTCTCTTCTTAATTATAGCCTGCAAAGACAAAACAAAACTTATGCACATGGTATTTGAGTCTAGATTACTTTAACGTTATGCCGAGCATTTTTCAGTTGCTGATTAAACCTGAGATGCTAATTAAACACAGTAAATCACCAGGCTCAACTCTAGTAAACCAAAATGCAGTGAGAAGAAGTTCTGAGGTCATCATCTAAAGCGCATATCTTTGTACTACTTATCTAACAGAACATATCTGAAAAGATGTACCTCTGTGTAAACTCCGGCAAAACCACTCAAAAGGGCCATTACCTGAAATCAAACAAACAGGTATAAAACCATTAGACGCAATAGTTTTAACCTTAATGTTATATAGTCCTGCGAATATCTGCAACTTACAATAGCCATAACCCAACCTTGTAAAGGAGCCTGAAGAACATGATCAGAACTGTACAGAAAGCATCATTCCATTAGAGAAACCCATTGTTCATTTCTCTTCATATAAAATCAACAGAACATAAGCAGTAAAATCATGATTGTCATCTTTTACCATACAGGCTGAACACGAAAAATATTTAACAAGATATTCATCTATATAAGCAGTTCTAGAGATGAGATGCGGAAACTGCTATAACCTCACCTAGGATTAAGCTGTGCAGTGGTGCACCCAGCACAAAGTAGAATGAAAGCAGCCCACTGAATTTCAGTTAACCTGAAAGTGAATGTTGCTTTGAGTGTGACAAAATATAGAACATCAAAATAGGTAAACAAGTAGGAACACAATCTTATAATATTATCCAGAAAGATGACAAAATAAACATAGCAAACCTAACTATATCATTCACCTTGAGGTTACTAGCTTCCTATAGTCATATCTACCAATTAGAATTTCTTTTTGATAAAAAAAAGCTTTTCCCTTGAAGATTACCTTTAGTGGAACCTTTTTCTTTTGTTTTCTTTTCTTACATTTTTTGGCATCCATACAATATTCTTGATAATCAATGCATTTCATAGAATATTTTAAGATTTTTTTATTTTTGTGTACTTGAACGTCATTTCTCCTATCACTTGAATAACATTCAAACTTCATAAAAAGGTCAAGCTTTTCCGTTCATATCCCCGAATCAAAAAATAGTGCAGGACAACCTTGCAGTACAAGGTTTCCAGAAAAGATAGATATACTCCCAGCTCCTTCTATATTACCGAGGCTGCAATCAACTAACCTCCATGATATATGGCGGAGCAAACTGGCATAGGCTTTACTGAGTTTTAAGTGTTAACTGCTCATTCCTTGACAAATTAAAGTGAAACTAAGGAGATAGATAGAACCCCTGCTCTCATCTTCAAGGAAAGAGACATACACTATATATGGAAGCAGAGAAAACTTTTACTCTCCTACATAGGGTGTTGTCAAACTTCTATTTTTCCCCACAATGGGCTGTCCAAGTATCTGGGATTTAGCTGTGGTTCCTCCCTCTAGCAGCTCACTTTTTTTCCCCTCTGCAACATGATATCTATTAATCTTACCATGCAGGCTGCAGCTGCTTCCCAGCATTCGATTTCCTCCGATATATTAAGGACCCAAAGCCTGAAAAGCTAAAAATGCTTCCTAAAATGCATCACCATCCTCTTAACCTCTCTCCCTCCTCGCCCTCTTTCATAAAACTTAACTGTATAAGTATCTCAGAACAAACATCTTTTTTTTTAAGTATCTGAACACAAACAAAACAAGAGGTGGACAAACATCCTTACGGCGAATGGACTACATTCCACCTTTGATCACTAAAGTAATACACATAACACCTTGCTACTGGAATGCTGGAAGCTTATTGGAATGCTGGCAGAATCAAAGAGTAAACAAGAGACTGAAGCAGAACTGGAAAACCACTCCTCGTTTTCCACTATGCATTATGTGAGACATCTGATTACAAAGAAATAAGAGATGCTTTGAAGGCCAAAGACTTCATATTTCTTTTGTTATAAATAGATGTTTAGAAGACTTGTATCTTTGGTGTAGCAATGGCATGATTGGAAGCTTGTCATACTACTTAGATTTTTGGACCTATTGGAGATAAAACTATAGCATCAATTCTGTAGTGCTTTGATAATATTTTGTAGTACCTCCGTGGTACTTTATCAATGAAAGTAACCTTATGTTAAAAAAGGAACCCCCAATTCAGTGTGAAACAGAGGGAGTATATGTATGAAATCACTCATATGTATAAATAGGCACACACATAATTATCTAAAGCAGCATTAGAGTACATTGAAGTTGGAGCTTTTTCTGCTAAAAGAAGACAGACTGGAATTAATATGCGCCAAATGGAGTACTCGCAACAAGAAAATATGCTGGTGTTTTTTTGTTGTCTGTCGTTTTTATGTATTTACCCAGACAACAAGATATCTGTTTATCAAAACTTGCACCATAAGTTCAACTTCATATCCATAATTAGGAAAGGACTTACTTCCTTTTGAGAATAATTTGATACAATATGCCAGTGCTGATAATATTCAAGTTCTTCAGTATCTGATATCCAGGAGCATCTACATACGCAAAAATGTAATACTGCAAAGACCCATGCGATTCAATCAACAACATGTGAGATAGAAGACTTAATTAAATCTGGGAACAAAGAAAGATATAACCAAAAAGCAATATAAACCTGCCTGAAGTAGATTCTTGACAAGGTAAAGTGCAGCAGGAATAGGATACACTTTAACTTCATCCCACGTAGTGCTCAACCTAAAAAAAACACTACATTAATAGGACAGGAGACAAAAAAACTAGCCTACTAATAACTGAAAACAAACCTCAGTATGCAAACTCTTATTGAAGAGACAAGTTCACTTTTGTTCATTCACTAATCATTATTTGATAGACAGAAGAAAAGTGAAGAAAAATTGTAAAGTTCATATTAAATGATTTAATAAAACCGAAGCTATTTCATACACATAGGAAAAATCAAACAGTAAGATGGAATGTGTAACAACCAAGCATTTGGATCTAAATTCTCTGGTGAAGTTAACCATAAGCGTTGTGCAAATACCCTAAGATCTAACAAGGTAGGGTATCCAACTAAATTTGCTAATATATAAAAACATATATTTTTACCATACAACCAAGGTGTAGCCTAGTGGTCGGTAAAGTGAGTACAAACCTTGGAAACCAGGGTTCAAATCTTAGCAGAGACAAAACATACAAGGTATTTCTTTTCGTCAAACTTAAGTCATGGTAAGTTATTTCTTTCCATCAACCTCAAGTCATGGTTTGCATAGTTACCGGATGCTTGTGAATAGTCGAGAAGTGTGCAAGTTGGCCCATACACCAACATTGTCACAAAAAGCTATGGTGCCACGGTCCCAAACAAGTAGGGGTCAGCTATATGATAGCTCACTAACCATTTTCTCCATTTAAATTCATTTCAAGAAAACACTACACAAAATAAACTTATTAAAAAGTACCAGAATTTCTCTATATTTTTCTCTAGTCGTGCTAATAGATCCCTAGACAAGCACAGTATTTTATACATGCAGTGCTCAAGTAGATTTATTATACAAATAGAAAAGTCAAAAAGTAGTATTTCCAGCTCCATACACCCTGGAGGAGGGAATTTAACAAAAATATTGTTACAAACCTGTTATCATCAGTAACGCCATCCGTTCTCCAGATTCTTAGCAAGGCCACAAGCGACAATGCACATTTCAATGCCTCTACCTATTACATAGAACTTTGAACTCAATTTCACAACAAAAAGTGACAATCGAGCCATTGCTTATGACTATAAGCTCAAAACAACATTCAAAAAGCAGCAAAATAACTCTTGTAATTTGTGTCATTTCACTAACCAGAAAATTTGCAGTGGTTACACTGTACTCATACTTCCCAGCTCTCTTCGACCAAACAATGAGAATCGATTGTGAACTCGTAAGAACTGTCAGAATAAGTGTTACAAATGACCTATTCCAGCCAATAGAAAAACAAAACATGAGCAACTCTTCTCATCATCGCAGGCTCTAGCTACACAGTAAACTCTAACTAGCTAATAACACACACCGGATGTAGTTCAGAGTGAGTATAATCTATTACATGTACATGATCAGGTAAAAGCAACGAGTTCAATTAAACTCTCTAGATCAATAATGGCACTAAACTCCTCAAATTCTCTTGGTGGAACACGTATAACACCGATAATTCACAAAAAATTTCAGCTGAAATGAGGATGAAAAAGAGCAAATACCTTCGGCTTTTCTGTCGGAAGCCACCAATCTCCGGCATTGCTCCGATCGCGGCCATGATGTATGCTTCCTACACTTGTTCGATCCCGAATTTCAAGCAATTCGTCGAGCGCATAGGGAAAATTGTAGATGAAGAAGAGCTTCCGAATCACAGTTTGCTTTGGAGATTTGTAAGATTCAGTGATGAAGTATGAAGAAATGAAAAGGATGATGGGCTTGGAACGTACGGTCTCTATTTTTTGTGGGCTGGGCTTTGAAAATTCACAAAGGAGTACTTTTATGGCCCATTTACATTTTTTCTATCTTCGTATAAAAGTGTGCGGATATCTGATTTTGACGTTATCGTTTAACTTCTATCCTCTTTTTAAAGTGTTTTGAACGTGTGCTTATTCGGTATATTTTGGATATATATATAAACGCTATCTAAATATAGTATATTGATAAAATCTAAATTTAGACACAACGTCAAAAGTGAACTTTTGTCATATACTTTATTTTTAAGGTATTCAGAGATTTTATTTTAGTTTAGAGATATAAACGTTTAAATTTTTGTATTTTAAAATGATTAAACTTCGATAATATTTGATACGTACATGAAAACTTAATTAACAGTTCAAAAATAACTATTTACACATTTCTCCTTTTACCCCCTCCCCCCACCAACACTAGTTTCTACGATGTTTGCAACAAAACTAGTATGGGCAGACATTCTAGAAACTGTCTATGCAATTTTCATATGTTATGACTCACTTAATTTTTTACGTACTAAAAGATATGACCTAATACATCAATAATTAAAGGATTAAGTGAGCTATAACATATGAAAATTGTAGGTCAATGAATTTTATTTCAAATTCGACCGATTATGTATCATTTAATGTTTAAAGTAAAAACATTATGACCATTCTATCAGAAACTAGTGTAGTGTTAAATAAGAAAAACTTTGAACGTTCATAATTTTGACTTTAGATATTAGTTTCGGGTATAGAAAAACAATATTTCACAGTCCCTAGCTCATTTGGACTTATTAATACCAATAATTATTCATTCGAACTAACACACATAATTTATTAAATCATCACAACCACCCTCAAAATATTTTTGTCAAAAAACTACATGCAATCAATTTATGTTTCTCTAGAAGACAAACAATGTATACTATCTTCTAGTACGTAAATAATTAGATGACCATGATATATGAATATTAAAGGTCAATGAGTTTTCTTTCAAACACCACCAATTTTGTATCATTTAATGTTTAAAGTAAAGCATTGTGACCATTTTACTGAGACTGGTGTAATTGTAAAGAAGAAAAACTTCTAAAGTTCATAATTTTGGCTTTTGATGTTAGTTTTGGGTATAAAAAAACTCTGTTCACGGTATATACCTCATTTAAACTTATTAATATCTATAATTATCCATTCGAACTAACACATGTAATTTATGAAATCATCACAAACACTTGCAAAAACTTTTGGTCAAACAACTACATGTAATCAATGTATACCTCCCTAGAAGGAAACAATGTATACTATCGTATCTTTTAGTACGTAAATAATTAGGTGAATCATGACATATGAAAATGGTAGGTTAATGAGTTTTCTTTCAAATGCCATCAATTTCGTATCACTTAACGTTTCAAATAAAACATTATCACCATCTTATGGAGATTAGTATAATTATAAATAAGAGAAACTTTGAAACTTCATAATTTTGGCTTTAGTTGTTAGTTCGTGAATATAAAAACTTTATTTCACGGTTCATACCTCGTTTGAACTTATTAATACCTATAACTATCTATTTCAAACTATAACACATAATTTATGGAATCATCACAAGCACCCACAAAAAGTTTTTGTCAAAAAATTACATGCTAAGGTCTTAACGGACATCCTTCTTTGGGGTTCGTTTGAACTTGAAAATGCGCATGTTTGTCCTTAGGGATGAATAGAGTTTATTGCTTAGGTCTAACGGACCTCCATGAAAGTTTTTGGTCATTTTGTTTTGGGAATTTCAAATCATAAAAAATTATTGACTATAGCACACGTAAATCGGCAAAATCTAAATTTATCTGCTTTGGTGCTCGTTTGAACTTGTAAATGTGTCTGTTTGCCCATCGGGACGAACTGAGTCCATTGCTAAGGTCTTAACAGATGTCCATGAAAAATATAGGTCATTTTTTTGCGAATTCGGATCACAAAAAATCCACGGACTATAGCACACGAAAATCGATAAAATCTGAGTTTACGTGCTTTGGGACTCGTTTGAACTTGAAAATGCGTATGTTTTCCCTCGGGACGAATTGAGTCCATTGCTAAGGTTTTAACAAACATCCATGAAAAAATTCGGTCATTTTATTTTGAGAATTTCGGATCACAAAAGTTCATAGACTATGTACACAAAAATTGACAAAATCAGGCTTTACCCTCTCTGGGGCTTTTTTGAACTTTAAAATGCATTTGTTTGCCCCTCAGGACAAACTAGGTCAATTGCTAAGGTTTTAACGGACGTCCATAAATACATTTCACATAGATAAAGTCTCACACAATCACTATACGATCATGACATTCATTTTTAAAAATTGAAATTCCACTGTACGATATGCAGTATTGAATTTAGAAGTTTGACAGAATTTAACACGATTCTCTTCTGCTCACAGAAAAATAGATTATTCATTACTGACTTTTTATGGTCGATCACACCCTCACATCTAAACGGGTCGATCCATATGATGAAGACGACTCTTCCTCTTACCGACAAAAAAAGATTTACTCTCAAACCATCATGCGCTTCTTGATATCATTCTGAACTAGTTTTCAAACCTACACCAACTATACCACACTGCTTTCACGTTTAACTTTTTTTTTACTTAAAGATTAAAGTTCAAAAGAACCAAACAATAATAACACATAAAGTCTATAAATTATGTATTCACAGTCCGATTATACTAGTTTACTCCAACTTTAACATTACAAAAAAAAAATATATATATATATATAATATAATAGAATATCATTATCTCATTTTTGTTATTGTTCAATGAATTTGAGAACAATATATTAACATTGTTAATCTTTTAGCCTATACCATAAAGCCAAATTGGGAAAAAAATATAAATATATTTTTGATGTAACCTCAATCTAAGGGAAAAGAATTTACTACTAATACAAAAGGGCTATTATAGAAACTACACCATTTTCCACTTTCCCTTTTTTTTTTTTCCATTTCCTCTCAACAAAAAAAAATTCTCTTTCATTTCCTCAACCTATACATACACAATATATATATATAGATAGAGAGAAGAAGGGGGGTGGGGGGTGAAAAAGGGAGAAATGGCATCGGAGGATGAATTGATGATGCAGGATGCTACCGACGACGGCGAGTCCTTCGATGATGATTTCTACAGCGGCGGCGATGTTCATGATGATTCCGATGATGATGACGTCATGGATTACGATTTCATCGATAACGACTCCGATGATTCTGATACGGTCATCGCACATCATCGCTCTCAGGTACAGTTGAAGATTTTTGAGTTTTTTTTCGCTTTTTTTTATTATTAAATTTAGGATTTTTTTTTTGAATTTGGAGTTTTTTATGTTTTTTGAGTTTTGATTGATTACTGGATATAGTTCATTGCTAGTAAAGGTATTGATTTGATGGTTGTTTTTAGCTGCTGGTTATTGTTTTTGTCAAATTGATTTGTTTATTGGATTACCTGTGTTTTGATGAGTTGTGGGTGTACCGGACACAGGTTCTCGACCTCTTGAAATAGGGGAAAGGTCTGGGAACACTCTACCCTCCTCAGACACTAAACTGTGTAAGCTGCTGTGTTACCTGTGTCCAGAACGATTTTTTTATTGTTTCCAAAAAGTTTCTTTTAGCTTTTGAAACTTGGATTTGTAACAATAGGGGGAGTATCTAGTGGTCAAGTTAGAGTTGATTTCCGCGGAATGAAAGTGAGGAATGATTTGGTTGGATTAACCCCTTTTTCTTCCATATATAGTAGAAGAGGAAAGGGGGAAAATAGAACCTTTTTTTTTTTTTTTGGATAAGAATAACTGGGGTTTCCTTATGAATACAGTTTTGTTAGTCTGGCCACGTGTCCATTTTAGTTGTCGTGCTTACTAAAATTAACTGGTTCAAAACAGTAGTCGTGTTTGCGAATTGAGATATAATCTATTACTATTAGTTTTCATCTTTACGCTTACTTAAATGTGTAAAAAGATTGACGTGGTGAAAAAAGAGATCATTATTAAATCCATATCAAAGAATAAATAAGGATAATTTAGTCATCTCTTTAGTTAATGTTTTTCTTAAAGGCCGTGTAAACACGACAAGTAAAATGCTAAGTTGCACGGACTCTTCATTTTTGCTGTCGTACCCGTGTCGACACGGATTGGGTTGCGGGTGTGGGATACATGTGAGATTCAGTCAACCCACATTGGATACTTTGACCAGAGTTTGTGGACAAATTTTGGGGAAAATTGAGATTTTGGTAGAAGAGAAAATAGATTTAGGACACGAGAAATGGCATGCCTTAAATATTATAGTTCTTTTGTCTCTTTTTTAGCTTTTCCTGTTGGTCAATATTTGTTGTTTCAAGCCAAATGGAGAGAAACTAAGGATTCGAGCGGTTGTGTTCTGACTTTTGGTAAATAGTAGCACCGATCTGTAAGGAGAGTTGTTGGAAGGCCTTGAATGACTTTCTTTTTCCTTTTTAAGGGAAGAACCAGAGAGTGTGAAAGAAGAAGTTGGGGGTCTTTCAAAATCTAGAACATCGTTATATCTCTATTATATAATTTAGGATTGTTTAGCCGAATCCCAGCACCCCTATCCATACCGGGATCCGTACCCCCAAATCTTAATCCTTGGACTTGCGTCCACATCGGATAACCGCACCCGAGTCCAAACAGCTTAGGTAAAATGGACATGAGAGAGTAGTTTATTCAAGACAGAGAGCCATAACTATGGCCATTTGGGTTCTCTTACTACTTGCTTTCTTTACTGGGTTTCTGCTTTTAAGTTGGAGTTATGGGTTCACGTTATGCCTTTTTTAAAAGAAGCGATTTATGAATACTAACTCGGGAAGAAAATTGGGTGCATATAGAGGCAGAAGATTCATTGTATCAGGTGGGGGTTCCGGGGAACCCGGTAACGTTTTCTTAAACCCTGTATCTATGTTGAGAATCCATTTTAATTAATTATATAAGAAATTGATAGTTGAGAGTCCATTACTAGAAGATCTCGTGCTTGATGTGGAATGAATTTCCCTTGCAATCTGGTGCAGATGTCCTCTCTAATTATAGCTTTTGAGTTTTTTGCATTGAGAAACTAAGATATCTCATCTCCTGCTTTGGTAACAAAGTGTATGTTCCTAATAGGGATGTGATAAATCTAATATGGAATAATGACATATGACAAGACTCAAGAGAGTGCTTTTAATATGGATATTATTATGACTGATAAGACATAATGATGAGTCTGCCCGAGGAATTTATAAGGCAACTTTAAGCGTCATATTTGTGCCAGTTCAAATCTAATTAGAGGTGTAGTGTGGCCTGAAGCCTAAATGTAATATGGATTGTGGAAGGAAAAAACATTTTTGAGTGAATCCTGACCTTTTCTTAAAAAAAAAAGCACTTGTGGCTAAATTTTTGGGTGCTCCAAGGAATGCTTGAGTAATGTTGTGGAACTTCTTTGCAAGCCGTGCCTTGAAGAAGTACCACTTACTAAACCAAATTGAAACCGTGTTTCTTTGATGCAAGACTGTAGAAGAATAGGTATTGATGGAGCAGTGTATTAGAACGCGAGAAGTGGAGAAAGACGACTAGGGCTCGCTTCACCAAAGTCAGAAGCATGCAGTGAAGCGTATGACTTATTCAACTGAAGCGCAATTAATTGTAGAGCAACTGTGTGCTTACAATTTATAAGCTCTAGGATATCTCTTGAAGGCAACATTGGCGTCTACAATACAAGTATGAACAAGCTTGTGGAGTAGGGTAATCTCATTTAAATCTATTCTCGAAGGATACTGGTATACTCTACCTGTCTAGAAACTTAAAGGTGTAAATGAGGAGAAGCATAAGAAATCTACGGCCTGAGTTCAAGCAACTTAGAAGTATTAGAAGTGGAAGCAGAACTGTTTTCTGGATGGATGGATGGATCTTTCATGGTCATTTGAAGGACGAGTTCCCAAATTTGTATGATGTTTGATGTTCGTTGTTTTCTAATGTAACTGTGGCTGAATCTAGAGTTAATGGGACTTCGATAGCTACCTTTAGGAGAAATATGTATGATCAGGATTGCCAAAGCCCAAAAGAGTATGTGAACTCCATTAGCTTTGGAAAATTCTCTACTTTATTTTTTTTTTAAAAAAAAAGCTTTGGAAAATTCTCAAGGTTGCACCATCTGTATAATGGCAAGGCTGTAGTAAAATAGATTTTTCGGTGAAGTCTCTTTATAACATCTTAAGCCATGGCCTTGGAAACATAACTGGAAGTCAAGAACTTCACATAAAGTGATATGTTTCTCTTGGATTGAGGCGAAGGAGGCTTGCCTCACTATTGATAATCTCTGAAGAAGAGGGCTACATTTCTGTAGTGGATGTTACTTATAAGGCAGCCAAAAATAAACCATTAATCATCCTTTTTCGTATTTTTCTATCACCGACCCCGACCCAGACCCACTATCCGCTATGACGGCTACAACTCTACTGGTATTAGATGGTTCTGGGAATACACGGGATCTTTTGCTTTATTGGTATAGGCGTGGCTGGACAAAGCAACAAATAGCTGGTGGTGACTTGGAAAGAAAGTAATTCAAGATGTTTTGAAGAGAAGCAAAAATCTGTCTAGAGGATTAACTTAGATTGTATCTTGTTATTTCCTTTTGGTGGAAAAAGGAATACACCAATGAGGTAGAAACTTTATTAAATTTCATTGAGTTCCTTTAAGATTCAACGAGGGCTGTATTTTTGGTTCTGTTTGCTCACTTTTACAGAAGCTCCAACACTATCTTGGTGCTGTTTATGAATACAACTGTTACCTTTTCCAAAAAAAAAAGGAAGGAAAAAGTTGTAATGTGATAATTATACTGTAATACTAGGTATTAGTGCATTGGTTACAGCCAAATTTTGCATAATTATCTTATGTTTGATGAAGTGAATTAACTTTTGAATCCTATGTTGTAGTCACTGTTCTCCAGTTGTTTTGATCTTTATTGTACTATTTTCTTCATTGAATGCTTGCTTACTGAAAGTTCTCACGTTTTTACTTCGATTTACCTTTTCTGTAGTCAAACTATAGCATCTTGAATGAAGCTGATATTCACAAATGCCAAGAGGAAAGTATTACAAAGATATCTACAGTGCTCTCTATTCCAAGGGTAGCTGCTGGCATCCTGCTTCGCCATTATAACTGGTAAATTCTTTTCATAAGCATTACTTTGTAGTTATGATAACAGATCTTAGAAGATGATGCACAATGGGTATTGAACTAGAAGTTCTTTCAGTCCTCAGTTGATTTTGTGGTATCAATAGAATTGTAGTCTATGCATGTCGTTGTAGTCATTCAGTATGATTTTATTTGTTCTTATAAAAATAAAAGTATGCTTGCAGTTCTGGCAGTTACCATTGACTTCTGGGATCTTGAATCTGATGCACATTGCTCTCACTTACCACATATGTACAAGCCTTTTAAGGCTTTTAGGGATTATATGCTAAATATCCTAGTGTTTTCGGGTTGACAGGAGTGTCAGCAAAGTGAATGATGAATGGTTTGCAGATGAAGGAAAGGTCCGCAGGATTGTTGGTTTGTTAGAGAATCATGTGCCACTCCCTGATGGGGAAGAGGTAACTTAAATTCATATATGAAGAGTACTTCCCTCTTTTAGATTGGATTGAAGCTAGAGGTTTAGGGCTGGTCGCTACTGTTCCCTTGAATTGAAGATGTGCACTTCCTTTCTTGCAGCTTACTTGTGGGATCTGCTTTGACGTTTATCCTCGTAAGGAAATCAGTGCGGCTGCTTGTGGTCATCCTTTTTGTTTCACATGCTGGCAAGGTTAATTTCTTCATAAAGTTGTCGCTTCTTCAATGGATGTTTGAAAGGCATTTGTGTCTAACATTCCATCTCCTTGAATAACCTGGTACTCCAGATGAACTAAACTAGCCTTCTTCCGTTAGACAGAATTACTTGAGAAAATCTTTAAGTTACTCTATACTGTCTTAAACGCGGTTTGCTGGTTTGTCTTGCTGCGATGCTTGAGGTTTGCTGAGCTCATCCAGCTCGTTGACAAATAAAAGATGTTGGGAAGAAGAAGATAACAAAATACTAATGGGAGGATTATACTTTTTGTAATCACTTCAGGGTTGTTCTTCTGAACTTTATTATAGGTTCCATAAGCTGTTTTGAGTATTATTATTGGGATGTGGTTCCTTTGGTTCTTATTTTGGTACCTCTGTGTGTGTGGGGGTGGGGGGGGAGTCATTAGTAGAGCTTTGTAGGGGTTGAAAATGTTTTGCATACCTAAGGGCTACTCTGCTGTTGGTTCTGTTACCAAAGCTCATTCACTGTCTTACACGGAGGATGATACTTTTATCTGGATTTCTTACCGCTTGCATACAGGGACTTTCTCGCTTAAATAAGTTGTTACTTGATTTTAGAAAAATATAAGTGCCAAAGGTTGATTTCGGAATGTATGAATATGGGAAGCTAAAGAGAAAAGATTACAGTTAATTCTATGAGGCATTTACTGGTTAATTTTGTCAGCATAGAAAAATAAGTGCTAAGACCGCAATATGTGATGTGTGGATTAGGTGCATGTCATGTGTTTGAATCTTGTCGTGGACAAAAACTTGGTATTTAAGAGGACAAAGGTGGAGGGGGTGGTCCAATATTTACCAATTGGTTGTGGTTAGGTTAAGTTTTTCTCAATTCCCGTTTAGGCATCCCATAGAACTTCTCATTGTTTCTCTGTTTGGTGCAGGGTATATTAGCACGTCCATCACTGATGGTCCTGGATGCTTGATGTTGCGCTGTCCTGATCCATCTTGTAGTGCTGCTATCGGTCTAGATATGATAAACAAATTGGCCTCTGATGATGACAAAAAGAAGTATAATAGGTACTTTATCAGGTCGTTCGTGGAGGACAACAGAAAGGTAATTGCTCCCCCCTTACCGGCCCCTAGTGATACTTTACCTTTTTTTATGTCTTTTTGAAGAATCTTTACTATATGCCTTCTGTGTCTATTAAGTTCCTAATGGTTGTTCTGGCATGCTTTAGACAAAATGGTGTCCTGCTCCAGGGTGTGATTATGCAGTTGACTATATTGTTGGTAGTGGAAGCTATGATGTTACTTGTGGGTGCTCATATAGTTTCTGCTGGAATGTGAGTTGCAATGTTTGAACTCAACTACTTTATATAATGATAGTTGTTCTGTTTCTGCATTTCTGTAATCTGTATGAGTTACATATTTGCAGTGTACCGAGGAAACTCATCGCCCAGTTGATTGTGGAACTGTGTCTAAGTGGATTTTGAAGAACAGTGCAGAGTCTGAGAACATGAACTGGTATGTAGTATCAGATTTTATCATCTTGTCCTTTCCTTATCTTTTGTATTACTTGGTTTAGCTGGCTTTGGTAAATGAGTCTTGGAAGAGAGATGAAATAACTTGAGGATTGAGCTATTCTAGTTAGTACTTTCTCTGGTGAAATTGTTGCACCGTAGATGGAATTTAACCATCTTGGAGACGGAGGTGAAATTGACTCATAATTTTAAATAGAACTTGCTGTAGTCATGTCTTCCTTATGTTGGGAAAAGATAGCAACCTTGGTAACAAAAGGCACAAAGGTAAAGTTGGAGCATAAAAAAACTTGAAATTCCTAAAAGGGCTATGATGCAGCCATTTTCCTGCTCAGAACTTATAAAAAAAGGTTTCTATTCTTCTTTTGCATAGGTTTTGATTCCAAATTTGCTTTTTCTGTGTTGGTTGTTTCTGTGTCATACTGAAGTTCAATCATTTTACGACTATGCATTTGTGTTAGCTCGGCCTCCTGCATCCTGACTACCTAGTTAACTTTCTCTACCATTATATTTGTGTATTTCATCTAAGCCTAAATTCCGTGTCCATATTATAGCTGCATTTTCTGTATATGCATACTGTGTCAACTTTCAATACGTGGAACTAAACATCATTATCGTGGACCGTGGTGACATTGCAGGATATTAGCTAATTCTAAGCCTTGTCCGAAATGCAAGCGGCCAATTGAGAAAAATCAGGGGTGCATGCATATCACATGCACACCACCCTGTAAATTTGAGTTTTGCTGGTAAGTGTTTCAGCTATTTCCATGGAATTTCTTTCAGTTGCTCATCCTAGCATATGCTTTAGTGTGAGCAATTTTTTCTGTCAGTCTGCTTCCATTTTTAACATTTGCTTTGCTTACCATGCACACACCAAGCAGCAGGACCCCCCCACCCCCACCACTGACGTTGAATGTGTTTTATCTACAATATATAGCATATAACTAATTGCTTGTTTCTAATGTTTGTTCTGCCCCCCCCTCCTGCGTGCTTTTAAAAAACAACCATATCCAGTGTAGTCCCACAAGTGGGGTCTGGTTTGGGGAGGCTGGTGGTACACAGTCTTACTCCTACCTTTGTGAAGAAGGTAGGGAAGCTGTCTCACAGATCTTGTTACTTTGTGATTCTTTTGAACTAAGAAGACATCTTTACAGGCTCTGCCTTGGCCCTTGGACGGATCACGGTGAGAGAACTGGTGGCTTTTATGCGTGCAACCGTTACGAGTCCGCAAAGCAAGATGGAGTGGTAAGATCTTTGCTCTATTAGTATTCTCTATTTTCAAGATTTATCTGCTAATTCAGTTCCTTAATCGTAAGTTAGCTAATATTTATTTGATGTTTTTCTTCCAGTTTGATGAATCTGAAAAGAGGAGAGAGATGGCCAAAAATTCTTTAGAAAGATATACACATTACTATGAGCGATGGGCCACCAACCAGTCGGTAGGTTTAGGACACCTTTATTTTTGGTTGTTTCTCATTATCAGCTGTCTCAACTTCTGTTAGGATAAGGATAACAGAAACAGAAGATCGGTTTTTGCTCATGCTCTTTTATTTTTTTAGGAACTGGTAACTTTTTTGCTCAAGTTCTTTCTAGATACTATAATTCTTCTTTGTGACCTAAATTTTGTGGTGATGGCTTCTTGCATGGATGATGGATAGAATTGTTATGCGACTTGACACATGAAAATTTTATACATGATCTGTCAGCAGGCTTTCAGATAGTGTGGTTCTGGTTCTCATGACCTTGCTTTTGATATCATCAATTTAAATATAATAGCAAGAAAGTCTAATGTCCATGGAAATGTCTCAAATCATAAGATGCTGCATAATTTCTGCTCCTACCGGGAGTCTATTATTACCAATCTAAAGATCTACTTATGCTATATGAAAATATAGATTGGATGATGTAATGCCTCTATCAAGTTACAATCTTATGCAATTGTCAGCATGAAGGTCACCTGTAGTACATCTCGATAGTTCCAACAATGGAGCCTGTACATTCGGGATTGATTTTCCCATAATCTAATAGGACGAAAGTGTCCGTGCATGGTGAATATAACTAAGGGAGAATAATTTATGTAACTAATTCTTATCCTCCAATTTTGTTTGGCATGCTTTCTGTTTTACTTTTTCCCAAAAATGACCTCTTTCCTTGATAGCAAAGTCAACTCAATCCAAAAAGATGTTTATCACTTTTATTTTTATTTTTATATATGATATCTAGATCCTTGGGAAATGCAAGTCTGGGACTTGGATCTTCCTCATGATGTCAAATCATCTTGTGCAGTGTGAAGGCACTAGAAACTTTTGCTCACTTGTGGGTCTGCATTGAAAAGTTATCATCCAGAAAAATAGTTCTCTTTTATGTCATGGGTTCGTTACTATCTTCTCTGTTCTAGTAGTGAAACTTCTGTGCGCATCTTCATTGCTTTGCATATATTTCATGTTGAAGTAGGCGAAGTCTGCATCTTGGGGATAGAGACTTAAGAAGTGTACAATCATGTTCCTTTGCCTCAAAAGGCCATTCCTTTTGTTTCTGTCTTCTTATTTATTGGGAGAAGTCTCTCTATAGATGCTGCAGGATCCTTGTTTAACTGCTTACCTAATTTCAGTAATCTCTTATTGCAGTCACGGCAAAAGGCACTTTCAGATCTTCAGCAAATGCAAACAGTACATGTAAGAGAATTTCTTTTACATATAAACAATTTAAGTATCAAAATTCTTTTGCACACAACAGTCTTTTGCTTTTTGCTTATATACTTAAAAGAAGACTACCTTTTTTGTTGTGCTTCGCTAGGTCGAGGTAAGTAAGGTATACGAAGGAAAAGCCTATTTGACAATGAAAGTGACCAATTAACACACTGCTTGTTTATTTCTCTTTCCCGAAGTATTTGAAAATATTCATTAGTAGAAGAACCAAGCTTCCTAATGAACAAGTTCAATCGTGAAAAGGATTTCATTATATACTTTCTCTGAAGTCTTGTCCCCATTTGTATAGGCTGAACTGCTGAATTTAATTTTGTTGTTGACCTTTTTCAGTCTGCTCCTCTGAAAGTATATCTCATTGTGATAATATAAAGTGTTTCTTTGGAGGCAAAATATAAGCTTTTTGTTATCTTTCATTTTTCCTACATTGCATATTCATCCATTGAGCAACCCATACAAAAGTGGTCAAGTACAAGGTTGTGTATCAAAAGAGGACTTGGGCATCTTTCTCTTTCAAGTTGTCATTATCTGATTATATTTCTGAATTTCCGGAAAGCATTTATTGTGATTGCACTTTGCAGCTTGAGAAACTGAGTGACAAACAGTGTCAACCCGAATCACAGCTCAAATTTATTATAGAGGCCTGGTTGCAGGTAATGTAGATCTTCTATATCAATATTAAGTGTTCTTCCTCTCTCTTGATTCATGTGTATATATATTGATTATGACGGCTAAACCATTGCAGATAGTTGAGTGTAGGCGTGTGCTAAAATGGACTTATGCATATGGTTATTACTTACCCGAGCATGAACATGCCAAAAGGCAGTTCTTTGAGTATTTACAAGGTTTTGCCTTTGCTTCCTTTTCGAGAATCACATTTATATGGTTTCCTTCATTTATTGAGGCTCTTATCCTTAACGACGTAGGTGAGGCTGAGTCTGGACTTGAACGGCTTCATCAGTGCGCGGAGAAAGAACTCCAGGGGTATCTTGATGCAGAAGGTCCATCAAGAGAATTTAATGAGTTCCGAACAAAGCTTGCAGGGCTTACAAGGTAATATAGATTTTGCATTGATCCTGGAGGTCTAGTCTTTGGTTTCTATTAGTGGCTAGTGAATATGATGGTTCGCCATTATCAAAAAAAAATATGATGGTTCAAGTGCTGTTTAGTCTCATCTCTGTAGGAGCATATGAATAGAACCTTTAATACAAAAAGGATGTGTCTTGTTTTTAAGTAGGGAGAATGCTAATGTAATTTATTCTGTTCAAATGATGACAGTGTAACTCGAAACTACTTTGAGAACCTGGTTCGAGCTTTAGAGAATGGTCTCTCGGATGTGGATGGTCATGGTGCTTACAGCAGGGCAGCTAGCTCGAAAAGCTTGGGAGGTGGGAGCATCAAAGGGAAGGGCGGTAGAGGAAAGGGAGCCACATCAAGATCAAGCAGTTCCAGAAACATAGATGATTCAGGACACTGGTCTTGTGAGTATTGTACATATGCCAATGTTAGGTCTGCTACCGCGTGCCAGATGTGCCAGCAGCGTCGTTGAAGCCGTTCTTGAAGTTACTACTTCAGATTGGGAAAATCCTCACTATCTGCTGATTGTTATGACTGTGGTCCAGCTCCAGACGTGTCTTCTAAGTCACGTACATACAGGAACAAATCGAAACCTAACAGTCGTAATGTCTGATGGAGACGATAAGTTAATGGCCATGAGTTGGAAAGTCAATCATACATCTGGAGATGAATATGTACATACTGCTTGTTGTCTGTCATCTTTGTAACCTTATCTGACTTGTTGCCAGAAAAATGTTCTTTTGAAATATTCAACTCCCTGATTATACAAAGCTGTTGTGTTGGTAAAGTTTTAAGGGCATATCATAGCATATAAAATAGAAGGTACCAACTAAAAGAAATAAACACAAAATGATGGAAAGGATTGAGTAGATGGTTCGCTAGATCCTATGTTGCTCAGACTCTTCAAAATGTCACGTCTGTCGGATTCTTCATAATTATTGAATTTAAGGATTTGACATTGAGGTGACATCATTTTTGAAGAGTCGAAACGATATAGCTAGTGCTTGTTTCACTCTAGTACATTCTCGAATATTCAAATTGTTCTCCTAGCTTCTAGAGAAGGTTTGCAAAAGCTAATTGTAAAAATAGAGATATGCCTGTTTCACTCCTAGTTGATATTCATTCATTCTTAATCAGAGATGTAAAATTGTAAAAATAGAGAAATTTCGATAGAGTTCCGTTTGACTCCTTGTAATAAAACCTAGCACAAATTCCGATTAGTCAGACTCGAATACCAAATGGTTATACCAAAATAAAGAATGAAAGATAAAGGGATTACACAAAGCTTACACTCTATGCTAATTGGTTCACCTTACCATGCTTGGTATTTTGTTTTTCTAATGCAAAACTTAAAGACTTGTTCAAATGAAATGATGCATTTCCAACTTAGCATGTGTGAAGTGATGTAGTAATACATTACATGTATCTAAAGTTCCACATTGCCACAACAAGATGCTGCATATTTTTTTTCAACTGATTGTAAAACTACGTAAAAGATCGATTTCTTGCACCAGCATTTCAATGTCAAACAAACAGTACCCAATGTTTTCTACTAGTCTACTTTTTTCTGATGACCAAGAAATTCGTCTGGAACAAACTCTTTGTGCTAGCTGCAACCTCTGAGGCTTTCACATTTTGGCTCTCATAGGATGCTTAATGTGATCAATAACTGCCGGTGAAGCATAAGCCGGTGTAGGTTTTAGTCTGATGTATTGAACTTGTAGCTCTACATGTAGTTCACATCCGAAAATTCTACTCAGCTCTGCTAGTCTTGTAGATAGTATAAGCTAACAGGATAGGAACTGACATGCTATGGACAGGGAAATGGATAAATGGATTCATAGCATAAGCTTTGACAAGAGATCTGCAGTTCTGCATCATAAAGAGACAAAATTAGCAAGAAGCAGATTTGGTCAAAAGCGATATAACAAAAAAAACGGTACTCTATTCTTTGAGTATGCTGATTAAGGAAAGCTTAGAATTGAAACATCTTGAAATACATTATCTTGGAAAGCTATTAACGTGTTCTTCTGTATGCTCTATCCGAAAACAATGGACAGTTTATTATAGAACAATTAGGATATTGTGCATTCCACAAACAAAAGATGAAGAGGATATGTGATATGACTGAAATGCTATGTTGGTTAAATAGTTTTGTACTCTGTCCACCAAGCCTAGAACCGATGGGAAGTATCTCTGTTGGGATTTGGACCTAAGACTTCGTGGTGTTCAACCCACTTCAATGAGCACTAGGACACACCCTTGGGTGTGATATTGAACGTTCCTCTTTTTATCTATGTGAAAGTAATTTCCATACTTGGGAAAAGATCTGGCTAGTTTATAAGAAGGATATAGGTGATGTCAAATGAGCTCCAAAAAGATGCAACAGTAATACACATTGAAACATGTCAACAACCACTTAGAGCAATGGAAGCACTATGGCCCATAGGAATTTGGGAAGGCAACAATCTTCGAGTGTTTCAAGAAACAGCGTTTAAAGAAGGAAAACAAGCATTTTGTTTAAGAAGAACAACACTTCAAATCAGAACAAAGATGGACATCAAAAAGAGAAGTTGAAAACTTACCAAGAAATGCTTCCAACAAATCGCCAAAGATATTAACAGGAGCATTTTCCTAATCCACCGCCTATGAAGTAGTGTGAGAGTCTTATTTCTTCCACTAGTCGGTGCGGATACATTATTCTTCACCAAATAATCATCTTCCTTTTTTGCAGAAAGAGCTCGAAGATGATCTTGGAATACTGCCCTCTCAGCCACTAGTGCTCCAATCACTATTATTGTAGGCAACACAACAAAGTAAAGATGAGGAAGAACTACCACCATTATATCTGGAAATCCATGAAAGTCTAGCTTTTGCCTCTCGTTGAATCTCAGCACCCAACCCCTGTAGGTCATGTATCCCCTTTCTTCTCCTTCGGTGAAAACTTGGCCAGAAAGCCAAGGACATAATATGAGGTAAAACAAATAAACAATTATTGAGAAACATACAAGTGGAAGATTGTATAGCTCCGACAGAATCCATGCCACACAAGTTACCAGTTTTCTGTTTCCAACTAAGCTCTTGTAAGTATACTGTTTCCTAAGAAATACGAAGATAGCTTTTGGAAAGACGAGGATGGGAAGAGTTAACAAATAGAATAACCATAATATTGGGTAATATAAATCATCCCACTGACAACCCATAACCATAAACTCTTTCCAATTCCATGAAAGCCTAGCACGAAGACCGCCAACAGAAAATGGCCTTAGTTCAGTCAAAGTTGATCTGCCTTCGATATCAACTGCTTCTATTTGCAACAAAAATCTATCAGGAGATGGATCTTCAAAGGCATTAAAGTTCCATGGACATGTGTAAAGGTTCCCCCTAGATGTAGAATCGTCATTTCTTCTCATAGGAGTCTCCAACACTGTAACGAGATTTCCAGGTCTTGAATCATATATCCTAGCCACAACTGATACTACTGGAGAAGAAGAAAATACAAGAGCCCTGATACTGTTTAAGTTCAAGGACTCCATCTTGCACTTGTGAAATGATCTCTCCATAGTAAAGCGAGAGTCCAGAGGAAACGTTGGCAATATAATAACATTCTTAGCTCCCAACTTGAAGTCAACATCAACAAAAGACATCCATCCTCTATCAATGGACAATATGCGCATTGCTCTACTTTTCCTCCAGTCGCCCATTTCCCACTCCCAGAACTCTTTAAATTCAGTAGCCTCATCTGAACAAGTTTTTGAATTATTTGGAAGTGATCCATGTCCATTCAATTGGAGAAGATGTTTGTGCTGATTTGACTCATGATGCCTCTTTAAATTCTTACCAAACTTTGTATGCAGATGCCCACATAAGTAAGCTGACAAGTTATGCGTCAGAAATGTCTCTTTCAAGGTTCTTCCAGATTGTGATGCTGCAGAAAATGAAAGTGGGAAATGCCCATAAGCAATCTTGGTAACAGGTTTGGCGGGTTGAGAATCTAGTACTGAGAGCTCAGAGCTTATTTCATCTAATAGTTGATCAGTGGGATGACCAAATAGATTGGTTGGGCCCCGCAGACCTAAAGACATAATGCTGTCGAACCCAACAAACTGAATACTGCGTTCACCAGTCTGGATCATAGAGCACATGCTTTAAAATATGGTAAAATGCTGATAATAAAAAGAATTATATAAACACACTAGCATCAATCCAGAAGCTCAAAATTCAATATATATATTTTTTTAAAACGATAAAATTCAATATTTTTTTTCCTTGAATTTTGAGCTTTGATTCAACATTTCTAGTTCTCAAGGGAAAATATACATGATTATAAGTTACTAGAAGGCTTTTAAAACCAAACAGTTTATCGAGAAGAACTATGAAACAAGAAAGCTACAGATAACAGTATAGTCATCATTAGAGGTCAAGGCTAATAGCAGAGTATGATGTGGATTAGCTCAAAACACGTCACAAAGTTTCTGATGTTTGTGATTGAAGCTTAGCTGATTGATTTATATTAAAGTTCAGGGATGATTCACCTTCATTTTGAAAGCTATGGGTGTCTAAATGATGATAACATTGCCAATAATTACATCGATAGCTTTTTTTTCTTCTTGGGAAAAAATACATCAATAATGGTTACATTAAGAAAAGGAGAAAATTCCAACATTCAGAATCAAAGAATTAGAAAAGAAATTGGTTCAAACTTTTAAAATAGAACTCATTTGATTTTTAAGAAATTTTCTTTATATAATTTGTGATAACTACAGAAATAGAATTCATAAATATTGTATAGACAGATATGCTTCCATACATGGGTTTTACCTCTTCCTCATTGCCCATGTTACAATTTTACACTACCTTTATCCTCGTCTAAGAAAATTTCCAAGCCTCTTTCGAACATTTGGTTTCCCCTCCATATTAGTTTCATTTGAAAAGGCACCTTACTAACAGCTTGAATGATAAAGAAAAAGAGTGTATAGAACAAAAGAAGCTAACAGATATGATCTATAACAAACCTGAATAGTGACACTATTGACTAGTCCACTTCGTTTTAGCTGCCCATTAATGCTATACTTCGAGTAAAAATCAAATGGACCACCAATAGCCGGTACACCAAAAATATCATGATTTCCTCGGAGATCGTAAAACACATTTTTCTTCAGTCCACTCTTTTTAATGACATTGTTCATGACTTTCTTGTATTCCAACCACTCCTCTTCATCTTGCTTCATTATTAGTAAATCCTTGCTCTTTCCATCTGGTGACAATTGAAATTATCAGTCGTATACGAGCAAAGATCATTGAAATATCTTAAGCTTTGACAAACACTTTATTCAAATATGTATAGCAATCAACTTGTGGAAAACCACTTTATAGCGGAAATGCAATACATTGATACGAAACATCAGAGATATACCTTAAACAACAGTTCAGAAACTCTTCACAGTGCTCACTGATCTCGACTATGAATCAAACTTGAACCAAGAATAATTAAAATGTAGCTGTTGCAGAATTTCATCTTAAATTCTAAAATTACCTTGTGTGATAGTTGACATAGTACCCCATACAAAGGAGATAAAACAAAACCAAGCTACTTTTGCAACTACAACATAGTCATGTATGATCACATTTTGAAAACATTACTCCATTGTAAAACTAAAGTATCACATGGACACTATAGAGTATAGCCTTCACTAATGCAATAATCTGTGGTCCTTCAACAACAAAAGAACCATGGAATAACAATGTTCTTTACATTTTAGTATTTCAGTCAATTTTCTTTCTTCTTTACTTCACATTGATAAAGATTCATCTTTTTCTCCTAGAAACTTAGTAACATTTTAACGTCCGCTTCAACTCCCAATCAAATCCCACCAACCTCATTTTCCCAACCCAACAGTTTCAAGAAACAAAAAAAGAACACATTATTAGTTCCCCTTTACCTAAATTTTCCACTAAAATCCCTCCATCATAATTCTCCAGCATCAACAAAGTTGTTTTATAAGCTACTATTCGACTATAGATTTTGAAATTCCATCTTCAAATATCCATTTGACAATGAAATTTAATCGACCTCACATATCATAATTAGATTCCACTCGCGAAACATGTCCAAACACAACTTCAAAAACCAAATTTTTCAAAATCTATAACCAAACACGAGCTTAAAAAACACACCAATCAAACTTCTCAACCCAACATTTCCAAGAAACGAAAAAAGAACACATTTTTAGTTCCCCTTTACCTAAATTTTCCACTAAAATCCCTCCATCATAATTCTCCAGCATCAACAAAGTTGTTTTATAAGCTACTATTCGACTATAGATTTTGAAATTCCATCTTCAAATATCCGTTTGACCATGAAATTTAATCGACCTCACATATCATAATTAGATTCCATCCACGACACATGTCCAAACACAACTTCAAAAACCAAAATTTTCAAAAATCTATAACCAAACACGAGCTTAAAAAAACACACCAATCAAACTTCTCAACCCAACATTTCCAAGAAACAAAAAAAGAACACATTTTTAGTTCCCCTTTACCTAAATTTTCCACTAAAATCCCTCCATAACCATTTTCCATCATCAAAAACTTGATTTCAAAGAACCCCACAAACCCAAATAGACAGTAAGATTAAAAAAAAATAAAAATTCAATCATATAACAAAACTTTTGAGCAAAAAAAAGTAGATTATTACCAGTAAGATCACCAGTAATGAAGACTAATGAAGGATTGATCATAGAAAGAGAAGGACCCACAATTTTTTCGAAGCCAAGAGCACGTTCAGGATGATGAACACTGAAATGAAGATCAGATAACTGAACCACCCAAGCTACATCTTCCGGTCCTTTTTCCAATTCTATTACATCTCTTTTGAAGAATTCAGCTGAAATGTAATGAGATTTCAGCAAGAAAATGAAGATTATGGAGAAAATACATAGTTTTACAATACCCATTTCTCCTTTTCTTCTTCTTCCTCTTCTTTGATTCTTCTCTCTTCTTCTTGTTGGTCTAAGGTACAGAGAGATCGGAGAAATGACAAGGAAACGGGTCGGGCCGGGTCGGATCAAGGTAGTATAGACCCAAGTGAAGAGTAGTGTGATGGGTCGGATCACAATAACGAAAATTTTATATTGATTTCATAGTGTTAAGAACTAATATATCTATTGTCAAAAACAAAGCGGGGGCTAATACATCTTATTGATATTGATGGAGTTGGAGGGCATTTTGCTGAGTGAATCGATCAATAAGAAACCTAGACTGGTAACATTTGTAACAAAGGTGTCACGAGTCACGAGAACATTCAAATGTGACATCTGGGTTCTTAAGTAAGGGGGCAAGGAGGAGCACGTAGGAATGTCGATTACTACATAAGCCATTAGTGACCGAGAGAAAGCGAGCAACACCTCGTATAAGTTGGTCGGAGCTTGAAAAAGCAAGTACCGAGAAAGTCATTGCGCTAACCTGGCTAGCTAATTTTTTTCAGTTGATTGTCATGTTAGTTGTATTCGCCCCTTCCTTCCATCTCTCACTTTGAAAAGTTTTTTTCGTACTTTCTTATGATGACCTAGTCAAGAGATTACGAGGTATTGGTGGAAAAGATTTCTTTTTTAATAGTGAGGTTGGTTTATTTGATCGAAGGGTGCAGTAGAAGTTGAAGAAGTACATCTTGCTCCTACTTTTTCCAAATTACAAAATTTCTCAAATTTGATGGAATCCAGATACTTCTCAAAATATCAAGACACACCACGTTTTGATTTCATATACATACAAATACATAACATCTTGGTTTAGAATACATCACTCAATCTCTCGATGTAATGCGTAAAGTGATGTATCTAATGGATCCGATCAATACATTGCGTAATCTCTCCAAAAATATAAGAGAGTATAGATTTTTATAACATTTTCAAATGATCGAGAATTTTAGAGAATATGGTAACATAAGTTGTATACTTCGATAATTTTTCCAATTATAAAGACTCAAATGAAATAGGCCTACTATGAGAAATGGGTCGGGTCAAAGTAGTATAGGCCCAAATGAAATTCAGAGTAATGGGCTTACTATTGACAGAGAAATGGGTCAGATCATAGTAGTATAGGCCCAAACAAAATGTGGCTTAATCTCATAAATGAGATTTCGAGAGCACGGTGTATATACAACCTTACCCTTACGGCCCTACCTCGTGAAGTTAAATGATAACGTCAAAATGAGAAATACGTACATATACCTAAGTCCTCAACTAACATGGAAAATCATACTTATAGAAATAGCTTCCACTGATCGATCATTCGTCGAACTTATTTTTGATAAAATAACCATTGTTATCAAGTTTTTTAAATTTTACAAATGAAATATACAATTGTTTTTTCAATTACATGAACTAAAAATTGGCTATTTGTGGACTTTAATCCCATTATATCCCCTCAAAGGTTTGGATAATGATATTAGGTTAAAAATAATAATCTTGGCATAAATTTTTCATTTCTTCTCCAATATAAAATCAAAAAATCTCTTTAGCCATTAAAGTCACGCGAAGAAAAAAAATTATATTTCGTTATATTCTCACAAGTGGAGTATGCAGAGGACAGGATCGATGTATGCATGTATATCTCACGTCTACGTACCTTTGTGAGGACTCTCGACTCAAAAGAGTCTAGATATCGATGTATGAAAGCAAGAACATACGATAACAAATAACAAGATACAAGGCAAATAAATCAAACATATAATAATATACATACTTACATGATCAATCGAAAAATAATTAAGAAACTACATAATTACTTAATTATATAGAAAATATACATACAAAACAATTAGAAAATTGCCATAAATTAATTTTCTGCATTGTACTATATTATCCAAAACTACAAAGCATTTACTTTCCGAGGATCTATAAGAATGAAGTTCCCAAAATTATAGCCATAATAACATATAGACTATACATGAACTTCATTCTTCAAATCCTATCAAAAAAAAAAAACATTTTCATTAAACCAACCAAAATTTAAAAAAAAATAAAACCCTCTTTCTAAAGTTGATTTTGCAAAAAAAAAATAAAAAAAAAATTAGAAATTAGTTATGTATACATCCCTTAGCTAGCTATGAGTCATGAGGGGTCTATGAGTCATTCCACATAGTGAAAGTGGGGGCCACACCATGGCAAATCGCCGCGGTGCTAGTCCTCGAAGCAAGAGCCATAGGAACAGCTGTTGACATCCAGTTATTACTGTTGCATACAGATTCTTGATGATCATATAGAGTGTTACTGACCTTGATTGAGTCGTTAGATGTTGCTGGTTGCGAATGGTAGTAATTACCAAATATGTTCTCATGAGTACCAAGTTGTAATTGCTTCACTTCATTATCATTTTCTCCACCATATGATGATGATCCGTTCAAATGAGGCAACACAAATCCACCACCACCATGATGATTATTATTGTTACTCGCATATCCAACACCTTGATGATACGTAACGTTATTTTGTTCCATTGACGATGAAGAAGAATTATCCAATCCCATCAGATAATTATGCGCGTTTCCCAATTGAAAGTCTTGAAAATTTTGACTAGTCAAATCATGATCTTGTACTTCCTGTTTGCACCACAACCTTTGTTGACTATTATAAGGGTTACTATAATGCATCGCGCTTAAAGGTTGAGCTTGTTGAAGAGTGATGTTGGGCCAACAATGGCCCGCGCCATAGGCACTCATTGAACCATTCATAAGATGAGTAGTACCAATATTTTCTTGACTTGCTCTCTGATAATCCAACGCGATTTCAGCTTGCTCAACGTCCTTGAGACGTTTAGCAGCCCCTCCGATGGGCAACGTGCTGCTTTCTAGTATACTTTTAACGTCGTATCGATTAATCTCAAAATTTGTTACGGCATTTAGTCCACGGAATTTGATTGCTGCAATGTCATAAGCCTCAGCAGCTTCTTCTTGTGTACCTAGAAGAAAAAAAAAGAGCCAAAAAAACATTACTATATATCGAAGTTTAAACGAATTGAATTATGATTAGTAGTGACCAAACTAAGCCATTATATAAAGTAATTCACCAAAATAATATGTTTTTAAATTTTTTTTACAAAACTAGTATAAACGTATTTCACAGTAACATTTTAAGGTATATATTATTTTTTAAAAGCCGACAGCGTTAGATTGATATACGTTACTCACAGTAACGTTTTACTCCTAAAACGTTACTCACAGTAAGGTTTTAGGAGTAAAATGTTACTCAAAAAAACGTTTTAGGAGTAAAACGTTACTCACGGTAATGTATATCAACCTAACGCTGTTAGTTTTTAAAAATCGAATACCTTAAAATGTTACTGTGAAATACGTTTATACTAGTTTTGTAAAATTTTGAAAAAAAATATATTATTTTGATAAATTATTTTATATAATAGCTTAATTTGATAAATAATTCCATTTTACGAGTACTTTAGATGACCTATCAAATTATTGGATCAAAATGTAGCTCAAATCAATACATGCAAAATCAAATATGGAGATATTTGAGTCATGTGTTAGGCAAATTGAGTTACGACATATTATTTAACTCAAATAAACTTCGATCGGATCAAATTATAAAATCTTTCTTTTATTAATCTAATATTTTAATCCGTTCAAATTTTACTCAGCTCGATAAAATAAAATGATTTTAGGGAAATAATTAGGAGCACTTACTAAAGGTGCCAAGATAAAGATCCTTGTTTCCAGCAACTCTACCAATTCTTGCTTGCCATCTTCCATGCTGATGATGCCTATTATATTCCCCAAAAAAAAATAAAAATATTAATAATATCGAAGAAAATAATTTGCGTTAAAAAAATCTGATTCTAGTCCTTCAAGGTAATATATGACACATAATTACGAGTTATCATATAAAACACAATTCGAGAAAGAAGAAAGATTCTTATAAACAGATAGTCAAATAGAAGTCAAGTCAAACCCCTCATTACCTTAGGAGTCGGGAGTATTATAGTACGAACAACAAGAAATTAATTATATCGTACCTTGTAACACCTCGATAAATCGATGCACCACGAGAGAAACCACTGCTCTTCCTATATTAAGGACCATAAAATATAAATATTACTACATTTTTATCTCTTATATTTTCTTGAAAAGTTTAATAATATGTTTTTTTTCTTAATGTTTATGTAATAATAAAAAAATTAAAAAAATGTACCTTCTTAAAGATGCAACATATTCCTGCCTAGTCATATGCTTCATTTCTTCAAGCTCTTTCTCATAGTTGCTAATCTGAAAATTTTCAAAAAATAAAATAAAATATTTAACGTACGAAATAAATGAGATGATTTTTGTTGAACTTCTTCAAATCTAAGCAATCGCGATATTTTATTGATATTGATTGAGTTGAACAGAACTTTTGGTAATTGAATATATCTATTAACTTAAAACTACAATAACGACCTTCTTAACCAAAGCGTTACAAACAACATAACATTAGGTGAAGTTTATACGTTGGAGCTAGGGCAAGGAGGAGCACGTAGAAATGTCGATCAATGCATTAAGCACTAATAGCCAAAAAAAAAAGCGAGCAACACCTTATATAGGTTGGATCGAAATGAAAAACCTATTCATCTATCGACTTCTCTCGTAAACCAATACAACATCTAAATCAGAGTCCGGAAGCCTAAAAGGATATAAAATATTAACAAAAATTTCAAAACGGTAAAATTACTTAAACAACAGCAATTTCCTCCTCCGAAAAAAGCAAAATCGCTACAGTAATTTTGTAAAATGTGTTTTTTTTTTTAAAAAAAAATTAAAATTACTATGAAATTAAATATCCTCCCACTAAATAGAAAAAATTACTATGAAATAAAAGAAAAAAATTAAGAAAATTTAAATGTACTTACTGGGAAATTAGTGGTAGTTGTGGGACCCCAATACTTAAGTGCAGCTAAATCATAAGCACGAGCTGCTTTTTCCTCCTTATCATATCCTCCTATAAAATTTGACGACAGATAAATTTTATAGTTAAATAACAAAATTCGTTATTAATTCTACTTCGCGATAAATTTTTTGTCAATCACAATTAATATAGTGACGAACTAACGAAAAAGTTCATAACTAATTCCAGTATTTTAATTTTAATAATGTATTGTCAATGAAACTATCAGGTCATCGAAATAATATTTACAAAAATAAACTTAACATTTTGAAATGTATATATACAAAAAGATATATAGGAATTAATCTATAAACTTACCCAAATAAACTGCAACAAGTGAACAAATGTTTTGAGTCCATCCATCACATCATGAAAATAGAATAAGAAAAAAAAAATTGAATAATTAAGACATATCAAAGTTTATTATTTTTGAAAATATGTAAAAATAAATATTATAATATATTTAGTGGGAGACAAATTAAATGAAATATAATAAACATACCTTGCCTTCCTTTTCTAGTTTGTCCCTCTCTTCTACAACTATTATCCCACAAATGTGCTTCATATCTCCCAGTCCACCTATGCCTATATATATATATATACATAAAATAATTTTAAAATTATATGTAAAGTATTATTATTTCGTAGTATTTACGCAACTTAATTTTGTATGTACACCCCCTTCAATTTATTATGATAAGTTACTTGAGAAAGGAACGAAAATAAAACGATTAATGTATCTGACCTTGTAACACCGCGATAGATTGAAGTTCTTTGACCAAAAGTGTCAATAGATTTCTTTGGTACTACAATTGCACCACTTATTTGTCCATCATTATTTCCACTCACAATCTCTTGTTTGTTATTTTCGGACGAACAACTATTATCTCCACCTCCATCACCACCCATGCTCATAGAAAGTGACAACGATCGTGCATTATTACCATTACCACCACCACCGGCTACCCCCACAACATCACCCTCCTTCTTATCATCTTGTAATGATGACGGGGTAGTAGTGGTGGTGGTAGTGGAGTTAGGGTTGTTCCTCAACCAATTCTTGATCATTGAGAGCCCTATAATATTATTAGCGTTATTTTCGCTAATATTATTAGGGGTACTACAATAGATATTGTAATAGTTGTTGTTGTTATTGTTATTGTTATTGTTATTGCAAACTTGTTGAAGCTTTTGTTCACCAATACCAAGAAAGTTCTCTAGCTTTGGTGGTTCTTGATTATTTTCAAGATGTTGACTATTGCATGAAGTTCCCATTAACATTGACATATTTGATGTAGTCTTGTAGTTTGTATCATGAGAGTTCCAATCTACATAAAAAAAAAAAAACCCATCAAATATAGCCAAAAGGGTTGAATTTTTTTTTAAAAAAATGAAAAATATATTCATTAACAACAAGAAGTTGAGAATTTACTTTAAAAATACATGTTCTTGAGAGATGGAGAGACAATGAAAGCAAGTAGAAACACTAAAAAAAATCAATAACATTAGATATATAGCGAAAACTTAATGCATCGTATAATTACTTAAAAGGCACCAACAAGAAAATAAGTTAGTATATTTTCAACTTCAAAAAAATCATGTTTTTTCACACTTTTTGCCAAATGAATCTCTAACTAGTCATATATATTTCTATCACAAGATAAAAAAACAAAAATTGCACCACTATATATATATATATATATAGCGAGAGCTTAGTGCATATGTACTGTTTTTTTTTGTTTCTCTAATAGTTGTAACCAATATAATTTCATCCAAAAAGGTTGATTTCAAAACATATTTTTGAAATACAAACACCATCAATACTCTTAATCTTTTCTCTCTTTTTTTTTGGTTGAAGAGTTAGGGTTTTTAGTATTTCCTCATTGACATGAACCTTCAAAAGAAAAAATCCCAAAAAAAATTTAAACAATATCAATTAATATAACTTATTACTCACCTTGTGATTGATGATGATTTCTATTGAAAGCTTCAAAAATACCAAAAGGGGTATTATCATGAGGTACAACATTTAAAGAAGGAAGTACTACTGTTGATTGATCATGATGTTGTTGATGATGATGAGAAGTCAATAGATCAAAACATTCTTGATGTGAACTTTGTTGTGATGTGAGTACTTCTTCATGTGGTGAAAGTGAAAATCCAAGCCAATTGTTCATTGAAGAAGCCATATATCAAATATAATAAAATTATTTTAAAAAAAAGAAAAGGAGAATTAATTATTTTTTTTCTATACTAAAAAGTTCATGCATGAAGTTGTAGTACTAGAAATTATAAAGACTAATATTAAGTTGTTTGAAGAAGAAGAGGAAAGGTCCAAAAAAAAATGTATATGAAGAGGAATCATTTTTCCCAAACCATAAGGTGAAGATTTATATGAAATTTTAACTCAAGTTTTTTCACCCCCACCTCACCCCACCCCCACCCCCACCCCCACCCCCCTAGTCTCTCTCCATTTCTTGTTGGTCATAAATGGGGTGCCCTCTAAATGAGGGGCAGTGTTTTCTCTAATCCCAAAAACATCTATAGGGTTCAAAATGAAGAGCAAATATAGGGTTCACATGAGGGATAGGATTGTAATTTTCTTTGGCTTTATAAGAAATATATTTTTCTTATAGTATTACACTATGTATAGTTAGTTTATTCAAATAAAAATATAGACAACATATATAAATAGTTATATTTAATCGTAAAAGTTTCCTATATTGTCAGTGCATATACCAAGGGCAAAAGCCAATAAGATGGTAGTTCGTTTAAAAATTACACATACTTTTGCAAATTAAGAAAAAAAGTGAAGTTTTTTTCGTTTAAACATATATATAAGTCGTTGAATTTTCAAACTAGAGGAAATCTAGTATATATAGTCTTTAAGAAAATTCAAATTGTCATTTTATGTCACAAGTTCAAGTTAAATTTTTAATTTTTAAAAATTATATGAATTTTTGGCTTTGATGAATTGAAATTTATATACATATCATTCGAAAATAATAATAATCAAAAGTGCATTTGCTGAGGACTAAATTAAAAAAAAAATTGGCTGCATTTGTATAGTTTGTTGCACATATAATGCTAAAATAGTTTATTTATCTTAAAATATTTTAGTTGGATGTAATCTAATCTTCTTCTTGTGTAATCCAAAGATAGGGCAAAGTGGTATATAGCAAGTTGAGATAATTTAACCCTAGTTTGTAAAACTTTTTTATATTCTCCACTTGGTATATATAACGTCCACTCTGATGCTCAAATTAATTCAGAATCGCATTATGTAAGATCGATATGTTACAAGAGAAAAAACAGTATATATATCCCTTATAATTATAGTATAATTTTTTTTCATTCGCTTGACTCTATCTGAAATAAAAAATAAAAAACTAAACATGAGCGATCATATTCATTTCACGATAATCTTTCGTGTAATTTTTTTAATAGATGTGTGTATGGGGTGGGGGTGGGGGTGGGGGGGATGTGTGATTTCGTAATCTAGAAACAAAAATATTGTAATATTCTTTGAACATTCAAAGAGATTAGTATCCAAGTTGCATTCTTATTATACAAAATAAATATTTTTATACATATATATTATTGGCTTAACACATCTGCAATAAACTTTATGAAAGTCATTTTTTGTTTCTGTTTATCAAATCTCTTAAATAAATAGTTTATTATTAGTGTAATTAATATGTATTTCTTTCTTTATTATTTGTGCTCGTCCATATTCATATATTTTTTTTTACTGACAATGTAAAAAATATTTATGTAATTATGTTATTTATAAAAATTATTAATAAATAAAACTACAATGATAGTACAAATAATTTATATTATAAGTGTATATATATATATAACCTAAATACTTCTCCACTTGGTCACCATTGACAAGTTCATTAATTGTTGGACACTATTGATTAGTGAAAAGGATATATAAATTAATTTCCAAGTTGTGTTTCACATAAACCAAGATCATAATTAAATTGACTTTAATCTCATAAAATTAATTGATTTTTAATCTCATAAAATTAATGTGATTTCAAAAAATGTAGACTTATCAAGTATGCTTCATTAATTAGTCAAAAGAAAAACCTATACCTTGACATAAAATTAGCCATATTTGTCTTTTAAGAAATCAATAACAATTATCTTAATTAAGAATTTGTGATTATATGTACCAATAGTATAATTAATTAAGATATTGTGATTAATCATATTTTTTGCTTAGGTTTACATATTTATATTTATAAAATTTATAAATTACAAAAAATATTTAAAATTATTCAATCTAGTGATAAAGTTCAGAACTTAAACTTAAAATTTTGATTTCGTTTTTCAAAGTAATTAATAGATTAGTCTCTTGTACTTTAGGAAACTACTAATCAAATGTATTATAAACAATTGCCAATTTCTTGATTTATTAAATAATTAGATCAAAATTATTTATAATATATATATATATATATATATATATATATATAAAATTTATTTATTATAGTATAAAAAGGTAGTGATGGTGCATAAAGAACACATGTTGAGAGGAAAAATAATACACCTAACAAAGGATAATGCAAAAAAAAAAAAAAACCACACACAGTGACGGAGCCACCTTATTACAAAAATATCAATTAAAATTCTTTAATCGTCGAATGATTACATTATATATATAAATAAATAAAATTAAATATTTATTTTGAATTTACTTTAATTTTTTTCATATGTTACATGTTCATATTATTTGAACATACAAGACCTTATATTACTAAATTTTGAAGTATTTTTCTTTATTTACCAAACTTAGTAAGCTTTTTAACATATTTTTGAAACTCACTAACAATTTCAATACAATTTAATGCCTATACATATTTTATATAATGTACATATTATAATTTATATACAATTTTTATACTTATTTACTTTGTCATGAACTCGAATTTAATATACGTATTATTTCATATAACTTTTATAAACGAGATTTAAAATCGTGAGCGAGATTCAAAGGGTGATATTACATTTTTCTCCTTTGGGTGGCCCTCTTCTTTTTCTCTCCACACTGAATAATTTAGGAGTTGGACATAAGTCATTTCAGTGTCAGAAATCCTCTTCCTCTAAATATATGTATATTTATGTATATTATATAGTTTATAATAATAATAATAATGTAATGTGTCCACTGTCACACCCCTTAACCTAACCAACCCAACCCATTACTTTTGATTTAATTTCTTTACCCCTCTTTTTATAACCCATAACTATCTCACATTCTTTTGTCCAACGGAGTTACGAGTTCGATCGAATTCAATAATTTTGATTTTAAATCTTATGCTTATTTTTAAAGAAGTATATATTTAATATTAGAGTAAGAGTCTGTTTGGCTCACCTTAAAAGCTGATCAAACTGACTTAAAAGATGGTTTTTGACTTATTTAGCTGTTTTGCAATACTCAAAATAACTTATTTTAAGTTTAAAAAAAAACTTATTTTAAGCCAAAAGTTAAAAGCTGGGGTAGGAGTGCTTTTTTTTAAGCTTATAAGCTGTTTTCAGTTGACCACATTTTTATCTTTTTGCCCTTAATATTTTTATACAATCTCCAAATTACCCATATAACTCTGACATTTCTTTCTTCCATTTTTTTCCTTTTCACGTTTGACGTAACAACTTCAGCACTTTTATCCAAACGCATAATTGCTTATTTTAAAAATAAGTTTCAGCACTTTTAAAAGTACTTTTTTAAAGTTGCTTTTATTAAGCCCATCCAAACGGGCCCTAAATCAGTTTAAAGATTAGTCTTAATATGAAACGCTACAATACTCCTTCGAACGATGGTTAATTTGATTTGAATTTTGGAGGGTGATCATTTATACGAACGATTCGAAATCGATCTTTTTAATGTCTCTGAATCGAGACAGTAGCATAGGAATTGCCTAGTACAGTTTTTACATCCCTTTCTATGATTTGCAGGTTATTACACAATGATAATTTATTCAATACACACAAGATGCTCACCACAGAGTGTTCACATTTGTGTACCACACCTATTTTATCAGTATTTATAATAATCAGAGTCAATATAACTCGTAACATAAATTGAATCGATAGTCATACATCGCTATATGCATTTGTTATACTCGTCTAGCTAAACATGAGTTTTAATATCACATGTTCGATTAAAATCGATTCACAAATATTTTTAACAAGATATGATATCGTCCGATTTAATTATTATTATATGTCATGCATGCTTGTTATTATAATCATCAAACTGCTCCCCCGCTAGAAGCGGACGACTTTATTTTTTCTTACTTCTTTTAATAAAAAAATAATTCATTTACATGATACTGACACTTCTTTTAGTTCCTCTTTTACTATTATTATTATTAATAATATTAATATTATAATTTTTTATAAAAATATTATATTTTTTTAGATCATGAGATACTTTCCCTTTAAGAGTTTAAGAATCTTTCTTAGTTATATTTTAAATTTTTTTGAAACGTGGCAATACCAAGAAGGATGTAGGGCGAAATCGGAAGATTCGATAGAATTCAGTAGCTTTGATCCATGTCGTATATAAATATGCTTAAAGAATTATTAAATCTATCTTTTCATCTGTTTATTATGTTTCGATTTTTTTTAGTATTATCTTCTTGTACTTTCTCTTATTAGTTGTATTTTATCTTTCTCATTTTATGTGACACTTTTCTTTAAACAATTTTACTTTGATCGGACATTTGCGTATGTAATCTTCAAATTTTTTGAAATGAAATTTATATACTTGTAAACTTCGTAAAGAGTATTATAAGTCGTAATAATTGATTATTTCAAAATGTTAAAAGGATCTATGAGAAGCTTACAGTCAAAGATAGACTTATTTGAATTCCGAAATGCAAAAAATATCATATAAAATAAGACGGAAAGAATAATATTTTTCGTCATTATTTTCTTCTTTCTTTTATACCTGAAACTACTATATTTAAGGTGAGTCTTTCAAAAATAAATTTAAATTTAAAATTAATAATTACTAATGACACTTATCAGGACATTATTTCAAAATTTTGAATCAATCATAAAGTTTAAGTTCTGAAAATAAATTTAAATTTAAAATCTAATAATTATTAACAAAGCTTATAAGGAAATTATTTCAAAATTTTGAATCGATCATAAAGTTCAAATTCTGAAATATTTTTTTATTGTATTAATAATTAGTAAGATTGGTCAAACATGAAGTTAATTAAGGATAATGTGACTTAGTTATTAATAGATTTAATAAATAATAATGTGAAGTACACACTTTGTAAAATCTTTTTCTTAGGTATTCACATGCAATAATTTTTTCATCAACAAATGAAAATAAAAATAATTATAATACATAATTAAGGGGGGGGGGGGGGGGGGTTAATTAGGTGTGTCCCTAAATGTGGACATTAACCCTTGTCTTATGGGTGTTGGATTAATTTAATTCTGAACAATTAGGGACAATTTGGAAGAAAATCTTGATTAATTCCTAAGGAATTATTTCACTTTCTCTCTCTACCTTTATGTATATCTAATATAATTTCTTATTTAAATTCTTTCTCTCTCTATATTAATTTTTTTAAAATGCATGAACATGAAATATTTGACTGATTTAACTAATTGTTGCAGTCCAAAGTAAAAAAAGTATTTTTTTTTAATACGATATAACTCTAGACATGAAGGTATAATCGAAGTCGAAGATTAACGGTTCTTATCTTATTTATTGCTATTTTCCCTTTTACGGAGCTGAATCAATTAGAAACAGTGTCTCAATCTCTTAGAAAAAGGAGTAGGGAGACTATCACAAACATATCGTCTCTGAAATTTGTGTACATTTTATTCTTTTTAAGTTTTTACTGAATATGTTATTTTTATTACTATTTTTTTTCTTCAAATTTTCAATTTATTTTAGAATAAGTACATTATATTTTTTTTTTCACTTTGTCTTAGAATCTCTGTTTCCTTTTTTTTTTTTGTCCTTTATATGATGGACATATATAAATATTATATATATATATAATATTTGTATGAGGCCAACTGACAAATATTGGCTAAATATAGTCTCCTCAAATACGAGGTAAAATTTATTAATTAATATTGTCTTTGAAAATTAAATTTTGAAGATGCTATAAGAAAATATCTTATATTTTCTCATTGAATTTTTCCTTATTTATCTTCTTTTTGGTTGTTTTATAATAAGATTATTATGAGATAAATAATCAACCTTTTGAAATAAGTTAACTCTTTCACTACCACGTAAATTTTAACATTACTTGTGAAGTTTGATCAATTATAACATGTTATTTCGTATTCGGAGTAATGTAGATCTAATTTAACCTGATAATATAATTATCGTTTTACAAAATATTATCAATGCATAAAATATAATTTTCGAAAAAAGGAAACCAATTAGACCTTATAGTAAGTATCAATTAGGTTTTGTTTTAATTCCTATCAACTTGATATTTAACCTTAGGTTTTAGGGTTATTTTTATGCGGAACTCATCGATAGCTCCTTAAAATTAACACTAATTTTTATTTATTAGACATCTCAAATAGAATATCACTCTGTTAAAATAGTGAATAGATGTCTAGCTAGATAATTGAAAAATGTTTTATACTATGCATGAGAAATTATAGTGGTTTCAATTGTGAAATCCATTCATTAACAAATTAATTGAACCTAGGTCATGATTAATGCATAATTAATTAGTTAATTTCTTGATTATTGATGTAGACACATAAATAGGAGATCCAATGAATGTGATCCAATAATAAGGGGTTACATTGATTTTTTTTTATTAAAATTAAAATTGATAATTGAATCTTTCCTTAAAAATATATTCAAACTTTAGGTACTAAATTATTTGAATTCAATAATTGTAACCAAAACAAAGAACAACTATATATTTTCATTATATTTCACACGTAGAGTTTCAAGAGGGTAGTACAGATATATGCGATTTTATTTCTATCTTGCGAAAATAGAAAAACTGTAAACTCAAATCTCACAATTCCAACACCAGAGTGTATATAAAATTTTCAATAAATATCTATATACGAATTTATATTTTTTTAAAAAAATATCTAATACTTCAATTAGTTTTAAGAATATATATTTAATTATAATGTTAAAATATAAAAGAAAAAAAAATTAATTATCTCCAGAGTTATATCAAAGTGGACAAGTTAAAGAAAAAAAAATATTTTTTGGTCAATATATATTTGATAATTATAAGAGGTTTTAACTTTTAAGCCATTTTATCCTTCATCAATATTTCAATAAATATAATATATATTTGTAACTTTTAACTTTTAAGAACAATAAAAATCAAGGATAAATAAAAAAAAAAGATAAATAATTTAAAATAAATATTTTTAGAATTTTAAACACATAAAAAAAAAATAGCAAGTTAGTTATCATCTCGAAATATGTAAAAAAATCAACAGCAAAGTTTGACCGTCAAGAAAAAAAAGAGAATCAAAAGACGGTAAAAAAAACACATGGATACATTAATTTTTTTCTTAATTTTATTTAATTAATTATTTATTAAACACTTTTTTTTTGTTTTGATTAATTATTAAAAGCCTGTCTGTTGTACTGTAAAAAATAAATTAAATTAATATTATCTTGGTAACATAATCATAATCATGCCTCAAAACTTTTACTCCATGTGTAAATACAAGTAAATTATGACTTTTTGACCTATATATCATTTGACTAACCCTACTTTTGTTTGAATATAATGAGTTTTTACTATATATTTATCTTAAAAAGAAAAAGAATTACTCAGAATATTTGGTCGGAATGATATTTTGTTTATATTATTTTATTTTTATTAGTCAGAATATTTGATCTGAATGATATGTTGTTTATATTATTTTATTTTAGAAAAAAATTTATTCGTTTAATTTTTAATATTTTTTTAACTAAAAAAAAAAGAATTAGTTTATTTTAAAATAAAAATATAATACTCTCTGTGTCCGGTATTGTTTGTCATAGTTTCTATTTTTAGAGTCAAACTATAAAATTGACTAATATTTAAGATGTATTTTTTCATCATATTAATATGCAAAAAATTATAATTTATAATACTTTTTATATAGTTTTAGAATATCTATTTTTTTTTAAAAATATCGAATTAATGTGATCTAATGTGAAATTAATCAAATTGACTTTCGATAAGCGCAACATGACAAACAATTTCGAACGGACGAAATATTATTTTTTAAATTTTCTGATCAAATTCTGGTCAAAATTTCTGGCCAAATTCCAGCCAAAATTTCTGCCCATTTTATTTTTAATATAGTATGCAATACTTCCTTCGTTTATTTTAAGTTGTTCATTTTATACTTTACACGTCTTTTAAAAATTATTAGTAGCTGATTAGAGTTATGCATGTAGAGATTAATCACGAATCAATCTATGCAGTGATAAGTTATGTAGGGATTATATATTTACGTATTAGTTATTTCACCTAATACTATCCTGCAATAAAATCGTATATAAATTTTTTAAAATTGATTAAATATATTAGTTATGCAAATTTTAAAATTGTAAAAATCACACATCATATTAATCCGAAATAATATTTACTAAAATATTGTACATATACATACAAGTTGTTAATTTTTATCCTATTCCCAAATTATTTTTAGGGTCGGTTAATTTAATTAAAATAAAATAAAAGAGAATGGTAGCATACATTTATATATTTATTTATTTAGGGTGGTGTGTACACGTACAAAATTATGTTTATTAATAAATAAATTTACTGTCACAGCAGAATATATTGAAAAAAAATAAAATTTATTTTTCAAACATCTCTGACTGAGTGTATCCAAAGTTTCTTTTCTAAGAAAAATAATTATTTTATTGCTTAGTAATTTAGCATGTGCATTTGAAATTAAAAAGGGCATAAAGTCAGAAATATTGAAAAATATTATTGATCGATTATATAATAATGTTTTACTAAAGAGGTTTAAATATAATTGAATTAGTCTTTTTCAATTAAGTAAATAATTTTTTTTATTATATATTATCGATATCAATATAATCCGATTAGAATATTCTTCTTACACTAAATATCATTACCATCAGCATAACGTGTCTTAAATCTTATTCGTACATTATATACTATCACTATTAACATAAACTGACACCAATATCGTCTTTCTTACACTATATATCATCACCATTAATATAACCTGCAAACTCAAATATCTTTCGTACGTATATACCATATTTACCATCAATATAACCTAACTCGGATATCTTTCTTACACTATATACGATCACTATCAACATATCCTGACTCAAATATCCTTCTTACACCAGATAACATCACTATCAACATAACCTGACTCGGATATTTTTCTTACACTATATACCATCACCATCAACATAATTATCCGACTCAAATATATTTTTTACACATATACAATTACCATCAACTCACCTGACTCAAATATTTTTCTTACACTATATACCATCACCATCACCATCAACATATCCTGACTCGAATGTCCTTCTTACGCCAGATAACATCAATATCAATATAACCTGAATCAAATATCTTTCTTACACTATAAACCATCACTATCAACATCAACATCCTGACTCAAATATCCTTCTTACGCCAGATAACATCGCTATCAATATAACCTGAATCAAATATCTTTCTTACACTATATATCATCACTATCAACATTAATATCCTGACTCGAATATCCTTCTTACGCCAGATAACATCACTATCAATATAACCTGACTCAAATATTTTTCTTACATTATATACTATCATCATCAACATAACCTGACTCAAATATCTTTCCTTAACTAACGACATATATTTTCACGATTTCATTTTTTTAATTATTATTTTTTTTTTTAAAAAAAAAAAGACAAATCACACAAAAGTAGGAGTGTGGGTGGGGGTAAATGAGTGAGTAATTGAAGAGTGGTGCAAATACATTACATGACTAAATACTGAAGTGTTCAGATAGGCCATATCAAACCCCATGAGCAAGAATAAAAACTGATACTACTACTAGTTTTTTTTGGTTTTTTTTGTTTCAATAAATGATCAATTTAAGGTCTATATGTCATGTGTTATGTGTACAGTCAATTAATTCTATCTGTGTGTATCATCAGTCATTTTCTCTTCATTCTCCATGCTTATAACCAGATTCGGAACCGTGATTTTCAGTAAGAAGGTTTAAAATCTGAAGAAATGAACATACAAGGTAAACGAAGGGGCCAGATTCGATATCTATTAAATATATCTAAAAAAATATTTTAATCATATATAGATAGTATAATTTTTTCGTCGAAGGAGATGAACCCCCTAGCAATACAAGGTGGCTCCGCAACTGCTTACGGCCTAGACCAGGAAGAGCGGAGTCACTGTATACGTTACAGATAAATTATCGAACGTAATAACTATGATTCGAAGATAATGTTATATATAAATTATGAGAAAAGATTTTCTTGAGTCAAAGGTTTATCAAAAATAATTTCTCTAATCTCTATTTTATGTATACCTATATAGACGTAAGGTCTACGATGAATTACTTGTGGGACAACACTAAAGATGTTATTCATGTTATTGTTATTTTAACTTCAAGTTTTGATACGGAGGACGATTCGTTCCGTTAAAGACTTTGTTATTAGCGGAGCGACATAGAGTAAAAGATGAACCGTTAAACACTGTTCGTTAAAAATATAATACCTGTTATTAAAAAAATTATACTATACATATATTGATAAAAAGAAAAATTACTTTGCTCACCAATTAGAATACGTGACTGACACATTTTTATCCCAATGATTTCACATATATGTTATATCTTAAACACTCTGTAATTAAATTTCTGATTTCATTATTACATAGATTGACTAAAAATTTAATTACTAATTCGATATATTATTTCCTCAAAGAGATATAAATTATAACCGACTTCAAATCTACTTATAAAATTATAATATCATAATATTTAAAATTCATAAATTTAAATTATAAATCCGACTCTCCGCGATAAAAATGACCATGATCATATTCTGAAAAGTGCAGTGAGGATCATGTAAATATACTGTCAATGACCATGTGAAAAATGGCCCCCTCATTCATATATTACCATTAATTCAATATGCTGCCATGCAAAATAAATTAAATTTTTTTTTTTGCAGTATTTATTCAGATAAAATAACAGATTAGAGAAAATAAAAATCATCATCAGTATGTTCTGCACAGATATTCAGCTGATGTGGGACAACCCTATTACGAAAATATTGACGGAGTTAGAATTTTATAAATCGATTTAATTGATCGAATCGAATAATATCAAAGTGATTTTTAAGTATCTTTTAAAAGAAATTATAAATTATTATTCATTTATTTATTTAATTCAAATTTATCTTTGTTTTTGAGTGCATACATGCAAATGGATAATTAGCACTAAAGATTATGTATTTGTAGCACAAGAACTAAGGTGGGAACTAAAACCAATAATAATTAATGACACACACATACACAAAAACACAAAAAACTAAAATCCTAGAAATAATTATGATTGTTTTTTATATATTTGTACATATTAAATAACTTTTCGATATTAATACATAATTTGAGTTAGAAATTATTATTTTAGCGAATCATAATCATCGCTATCACATATTCTATCAAACCATAAACCTCAAAATTTTAAATTTACATTTACTATAAAGAGACAATGTATATATATGTACAGAAAATAACAACAGTTCGATACATTAAGCCGTCTAAGAAAGGATCGAGCGGACTTATCCTTAGCAAAGGGGTATTAACCAACGTCCCTTCGTTGAAAAATTGCATTCTGTATAGAGGTTAAATATTAATACCTCATCCTCCCTCACACAAGTAAAATGCTTAGTCTAGTGGTTAAAGTGTGCGAATATTTCTTGAAATCTATTAGTCTCGTAATTATATTTTTTTACTGCAATTATTGACGTCCCTGAATGATAATCCTGGATTTACTTATGATTACAAGAGCCGATTGAACAATCTTATCTATATATTTACAAGGACTATAACTTTTACGTACTCAAATTTATAATCTCCACATTATATATGTATAATAACAATTTTACCAGTTACGTCGAGTCGAGATTCATGATGTGCACTAAACAAAGTACATTGGAGAAATAGGCGGAGCATTCGTAGCAGAAGCATCACCCGTGCCTTCTTGGTAATCTATTCCAATTTGCACAGTCTTTTAGGCTATTCAACTAGCAAATCCAAAAACAATGCCCTTTTTTTTTATTACTTTTTATAATCGGAAAATAATTTACGAGTATCTCGATTAATTTACGAGACGTTATTTTTTATTATGTGGATATTTTAGTTATAAATCAAACATCATATTAATTTTTATATCTAATTCTGACCAATTACCAAACGGTAAGAGTACAGAGAGAAAAAACTATTTACTTCGATTAATTTGTTTTAATAGATATTATAAGTAGAGTTTTAGCTTTAGTATGTGGAATGATTATCCATTATAATCTCATAAGTGAGATCTCGGATGATAGAATGTACACATGTTATCGTTACTTAGTGGAGGTAAAGAGAATGTTTTCGATAGATTCACGACTCAAGTGAAGCATTTCAAAAGCAGATATGAGAATGGAATATTGGAAGAAACAAATAACGAATAACAAATACTAATAAAACAATCGAAGCAATAATAATATCAATTAGAAAAATTTAACGACACTCAATTATCTACTAATTTTGTATCTCAAATGAAAATAAGCTAACAAAAAAAGAAATGCCTAGGAATGCTCATTTGTTTCTTTTCTCTTTTTTATCTTTCTTGGTTTTTGTTACTCTAAAATTAATTAGTTATAATATGTTATCAAAACCCTAGAACAACTAGTATAATTACAACTTCAAGAAAATCAAAATTAACAATATTATTGGGGATTCAAACCCTATATTTCTTTTGACCTCAACAGTTTGACCCTTTCTTCCTAATATAATTCATATAATATATTTCACCCAATCATGTTATCTTGCACTCAACAAGTTAAAAATTGATGCAACCAAAATCTGACACTAGGAAATGAAGTTTGGAACTTGTTGATTTGTTTGTTTTTCGTTTTCGATATCTGTTTTAGAGCCAGATTAATTCAGCTTTATCCTTATATTAGACGACCCGTTAAAAGGAGAAACACTATCGATCCTTAGGAACCATATCACATTCCGGATCTGATAAAATAGGATGAATTGAGACGGTATTTTGTAAATACGTACTTTCTCTATTTCAAAAAAGACGACCTAGTTTGACTTGAAACGAAGTTTAAGAAAAGAAAGAACACTTTTTAATCTTGTGGTCTAAATTAAAGTTATGTCAAATGTACCAAAATTTCCTTTCAATTTTGTGGTCTTAAACATGTCACGTGAAAAGTTAAAGTCTTGCCAAAAAAGGAAAAGGGGTCATTCTTTTTTAAACAGACTAAAACGGAAATAGAATCATTTTTTTTAAACGGAGAGAATAATTATCTTGAATATATTAACCATTTCTTTCTTTTTCGATCGCCCGGAAGGGACACAACTCCAAAACCTCTAATTAAAGGAATCATGTACATTCGATAGATTGTCAATCATGACATAGTGAGATATGAGACTTTTGTTGAGTTGTGTGACTATCTCGTCTAAAAGTTTAAACGATTAAACATGATGAATTTTTATTTTGATTATACCTTCAATGTATAAAACACAAAAGAACTTCAAGTATTAAATTGTGACATGCATATTTGTTTTATGATTAAATTATTTTGCATTTCTGTGATACAAAGTTATCCCTGTTAGATAAATGCTGTTAGAAATGCAGAAAAAAATGAGCCTGGACATTACTTCAACAAGAGAGAGCTTAAAGTTCTAATAAAACTATATCATTATAAAAGTTAACATTCTCAAATTCTACAAAAAATAATATAGGTAGATGAAAGTACTATTTAATGAAATGAAGAATTGCAGAAAAGGAGTAACGGAAAAAAGAACGATAAAACCTCTGGTTTATTGCTATACGAAAAACATTGTGATTACAACAAGTGTTGGTTCAAGTTTCGAATTCTCTAGTGTGTGTAATGCAGATTGTTACTAACATACGCGATGATTGAGAAGCTATTTTCGACATTCTCGAGGGATTGTACGTGTGTATACTTATAACTACTAACTAATAAAGCTGAGAGAAGCAAAAGGGAAAGGGTCTAAGAATGAGCTGAACACATTGTTTACAACTATTGACCTGCATAAAGGTCCATTACTCTAGAGGTTGTGGAATGCACCTTCTTTTTATCGGAGACGCCAAGCCACTTCTTGATAAGCTCGAAAACTTTCTCATCGCGTAATAGTCCCCTGTGACCAGCCTGAACTCCTACTCTTTCCACTGCTTCACAATTATCAGCCTGCGGAATTATCAGCCGAGGGTCAGCAATGAACCAAGATAGAGTATTTTTCAGTAGCGTCACCATAGATGTTATATATATATATATGATATCATACAACATAATTTCATTTGCCTTCCAGCTTAAGGCGCTAGTTCGGATGGAAGCCTGATTTTTTTTTTCTTTTTCTTAATTAGTATCAGACTCTGTGTACTAAAAATACCAAGAGGCCATTTTTCTAAAAAAAAATATTTGTGGTGTTCGGGCCAGCTTGCGCAAAGCCTCGAATAATTCCACAGGGTACATGTTGCCTCGCACCAGCCAAGATACCATTAATCTTCTAATATAAAAGAAGTGTAAGGAAAAAATAGAGAAAGGAAGAATCATACCATTGCTGATTCAGCTGGAACAGTTCCATCACCATCCACGTAGGAATAATGGGGCTAGATCACAACGGAAATAGGTAATAATAAGTAGAAAAGCTTCACGAAGCATTATATAACAGTAAAGACATGTAATATTTTAATACAGAATGAATTTCATCCCCATGCACATTTCACATATTAGTTGCTATCCACTACCCTAAAGAACCCAAATGATGATTGACAAAGTCATTAAATTCTCCTGGGTGATTACAACAACAATCACAAGCATTACTGATGCTTCTGGGACAAAACGTGCTATCCTCCTCAAGGTGTGGGCTTGTATCTTTGGAGGTAATCTTATTGAAACTGGAAAAAAGATCGTAAACATTATCCTAGGAAAGCATATATGGGTCACAAGATCTCTAGATAAATGTGGTCAATGATTACATACGCCACATTAATTTGCAGATTCTCTTGCTAGACGGGGTCAATTATTCCATGCGCCACAAATTATAATGGTACAACCTATGAAAGGAAATGCCTTATTTATCTTGACGATACACATTATCCCTTTTCTAGATTTAATATAGGATTTAACTTTCTTATTATCAAGGGGAAATAACTTGTGTAGTCGAAGCCAGAGTTCTAACAGAGAATCCGTACCTGATGAAACTCTTATCTTATATTTATGAGAACTGATAGGGCTCTGCCAACTTTCCAACCGTACAGGTGGTTTGTTATTAAAAAAGTTGACTATGAGTTCCTGTATTATTATCTCATACATGTATAGGTAAATTAAAAGGTGATTCTGGATGTAGTAGGGTTTTGTGGATCACTTGATTACAAATCACAAACACAGAGAAAACATGCAGAATTTTGGAACATCAGAATGTCACTCTTACAAGCAAGGAAAAAGAAATGAAGTTAGTTACCATTGTATGGCAGACATTCGTTATGTCCTCGATTGGAGAAGCTTCTGAACCGTAACTATAAAAGAAACATGTACACCTCAAATAGTGCAGAGCCTCAAACACAAAGTACTAATCTGTATGATAAGATAAAGTTACGTACCTAACATCAAGAGGTGTATCAAAAGATGTCCCATAGATGTTATATAAGGGGATCCCTTTAGGTAATTGAGCATCATTTAAAATTTTGCGAGTACTAGCTGCCCAATCAAGAATTGATAAGTTGAAAGGTAGAGGCACTGTTTTACCATTTAAGTTGAGCTGCAATTCAGGAAAAGAGGGAAAAATTAAATCACTTGCTATGGCAACTGCACTCTAGTCATAGATATGCATCAGAGAAACAATCTGTAATCAGTATCATCCAAAATCAACAATGACAGCTGAAAAATTCATAAGGTAATAATAACAAATTATCCATTATCTCTATGTATGAGATATATGTTCTATTTGTCCATCCTTATATGGTTGCTGCACTTCAAGATGATGACAGATATATCACCATCCTGACAAGACATATAGAAAAAGGGTAACTCAAGTTTAATCCTAACCTCTAAGCCCTGCCAGATTCTCATAAAAATGAGCTTAGCGGGTATTTGACACAAGGCATGCAAGGAAAGCTCATGGTCATTTGAACTTTGAAATATTATAACAAACAATATTGAAGTATTTTTTTAGTTGAAGTACTACAGCATTTTGGCTAGTTATACCCGCCTACTAATAAAGTGAGCATAGAGTAGTTACACCTTTGCTTTTGGTTGAATTAAATTTGTCCTCTTAAAAGTACAATTCGTCCAAGTGGCACTTCTCAGCATTGCACACTTATTTTATTCAAGCCTCATTACTTTAGCTTTGACTAGTTCAAGCATGCATGAGATCAAAAAATGCTTTCTCAAAAAACAACAAGCCTTCTTATTTTAATAACTAATCGCCAAGTTGGGGAAATTTAGAAGTGTGAAATTAAAACTGGCATATGAAGTTAATAATTCTAGTGGGTAAAGATAGCTAAGAGATATACCTCATTGCACTTCAATGCTTCCTCAAAGAGAGTCACACTTGTGCTGGCATCATAGCGTTCTAATTTAACCACTGTATTCCCATCCTTGGATTTTTTCCGCCACACCAGAATTTCAGGTTGCTTTTCCCACTTGAAGTCAGGATTTGGCAACATCTCATAGATTGATGGGCACTCAATCAACTTGCAAAAGATTAAACTTGAGAGTAAATCAAAGTTCATCTCACGAGAACTCTAAAGACAGAAAGGAACTATGACTCTAGTCGGCAGCTAAAGGATGACAACATAGACAATATTTGCAACATTGACAGATACCATATCATAAGAATACAAGAACTACCAGGTGAAAGAACACTCGAATAGTCATCCCCCAATCAGACAACATTTCCAGTTTAACTCAATGTCTAGATAACCATATTGTTTGAAAGATGCATCAGTAAGATTCAAAAAATTCTGGCAAGGCCTAGCACTACAATCTGAGCATTCAGTTTCGGGAACTCTTCTGAAATATTCTTTTTAAATTTTTTATCAAATATATTCAATAAATTATCTAGGGCCATTGAAGATATGACTGGAAAAGCTGAGGAAGATATCTTTGTACAAGATGATGCATATGAATGCATCGAACGTAGTTTGTATTTGACAGCTTCACTTGAGTAAAAAAGAACTTGTCTTCAGTAAATAAGGAGGCAGATAAATTAAATTTATCATCCAATGCACATTTTCTATCTAAAAAATCAACAAATAAGGAGCTATTAGTAAGCTTAAGCTTTGTTTTTCTGCAGAAGTTATTAATAGGGAGACTCGCACAAGTTTCCTAAACAAGAGAGGCTTACCAATTGATGAACTGTCCACCTTGACACAAAAAAGTTGCTTTCAAATCCATCAACGAACTGCACTCCAGTTAAAAGAGAATCATGAATGCATCCAGGAGCACCTGTTTACAAGAGATGAACATTAGCATTCTGCACACTTGTAACTCACAGTCTTGAGGTTCAGGGGCATTTGTTAAGGACTACCAACTCTAGCCAAGGTAATATTTCACCAGAAATCTGGAAGAAAAAAGTCATAATATTCTTTTGTGAAGCTCGTACTGGAGTTCGTAAATACAAACTAATCTTCCACCAATTATATGCGATACTATTACTACTCCCTCCTTCACTATTACTTGTCCACTAAACCAATAGATTTTCAAATTTACTTGTGGCTTTTAACATATCAAGAGAAAACAATTATTTTTTCTACGTTTTTCCCAAAACTTTTACTACTTATTCTCCAAATCATTTTCCAAGACCTAATACTAAACATCAATCAATTGGGTATTATAGTAAAATATTCATATTAATTATTGTTTCTTAAGGGGCATGCAAAGTCCAAAGTGGACAAGTAAAAGTGAACAACGAGAGTATTTTGCAAAAAAAAATAAAAAATCTTTAACAATGATTCAGAATTCGAAGCTGTAGATTGTATTCAGTGCAACTATTATCAACTAGTTATCGGTTCTTTCTTATACTTTTGTAACTCGTACCTCCCCCCACCAAAAGATAAGCGTAAGCTTCTGGTGCTGCCTGACCTTCTCTAGTTACACTGACCATCTACTTCTATTTTTGTTGTTGGAGGGGGAGGTGGTGCTCAAATATGGTAATCAAATTTATATCACTATATGCATTATCTATGCATCCTCAGACTGGTAAGAAGTATATCTTAGCAATTCAAAATAGACATCATCTGCAAAAAATTGCAAAGAGAAGGAAACAAAAGTTACCTTGAAATGGGGTGGCAACGGTAATCCACTTATTCACATACTTGGAAAATACCTGAAAGGTAATTGTTTGCATTTAGGGATGCCACTCATGGAAGAGTGAAAATTCTAAATCAAGAAGCTAGGCAGGAATGAAGGGAAACAGAAAAGTAACATAGAAAAGATACATGAGCAGAACAAATAGGAAGACATTATCTTAAATTGGAGAACATAGGTGACCAACGGTAACAACAGGCCAAACCGCCTTCTCTTGTGCACACCACTTATGACACATCAAACTTTATCTTCTTATGATTAACATAACTTGATTAAATGCTGTAGGTGATTTGCAACTGAATAAGTATCAAGCAATTGCACTTACATCACTATAAAGAGAAATGAAACATTTGATTAACAATCCGCCCATGGAATGCGAAATAATATCAACTTTTCTTCCCCCAGAAGCCTTATAAGCTGTAGCCAATTTTTCTTTCAGGTCATTCATTGCCTTGTCAATCCTGCAACCATGTGCTAACAGGTTCCTCAAGTGTGATGATTGTTTCAGCATAAAAATCAAATAAGGCAAAATAGAACTAAGTTTCTATTGTTTAATACCATCACATTCAGCAACTTATCATATAGTAAGCTATGTTACAGTGCAATATGACATAGTGGCAATGGAAATTTCAGCGGTTAAATAATACCTATTACTTTGGCGGAAGTCATAACCAAAACCAAACAACGTAGTTCCCTTTTTATATCCACATTTGACAAGCATATCAATCATATCATGAAAATGGTACACACCGGTCAAGTGTACACACTTAACCATCTGGAAGTCAAACACCAGTAGAAGATTATGATCTCATTAAAGGAAAGTACTGCAGAAGAGGAAAAGAAACAAAAAAGATTTAACATATATTTACTTTTCGTAGGGCGTGTAGAGTTAAAATAGATGAGGCTAACCACTGTTATCTTTTTGATAGGTAATACTTACAAGTATTATACTATTATTTCAAAAGTCAAAGAACTTCAATATGTCCTCAATTATGCAAGAGAGTAATTCTCACTATTCATCGTCCATAGTTCACACCTAGTGAATTAAATTTCATCGTCTTACCAAGATCTGTTTAGAATTACTTAAGCTCCCAATTCTATTATTACTGCTAATAGAGAAGGTACCAACTGGGACATGATATATAGAAGGAATATGCACAGTTAGGAAGTGAATGATCTGGTAGATCTTTTTGCTAGACTAGAACATTGTCACATTGATCCCCAGGCAGTTGATAAGTTCAAATGGGGACACCAAAAAGGAGTTTATACAGTCAAGGAAGGGTATCAACAGCTATGCTCTAGAAACCCCATGATAATAAATGGCCCTGGAAACTCATTAGGAGGACCAAGATCTACACATTTACAGAGCTAACCCCTATCCAGTGCCTGGCAGAGCTAAGAGGGCTTCAATCCTTACTCTTTATCCCCATCTTTACCCAGGCTACCTCCTAAAGTTGCTTGTTTTACCTGAACAGCTCTATATGAGGCATTTCTCACCAAGACAACACAAAGAAAAGGAAAATCCAACTCCCGAACAGATGCTATATGTGCAAAAAAGAGGTTGAAACCCCCCAGTCAGCTTCTTCTTCATTGTGAGGTGGCCTCAGAAAAATGGAGTATGTTTTTTTTTGTTTTCTGGTCTCAATTGGACCACACCCCTCACAGTTAAGGATGCTTATGAGAGTTGGAGCCTATTGAAAGTCGATAAAACCATCAAGAAGATCTGGATTTGGTGCATTCAGTTAGAATGGAATAGGAGATGTTTTGATGGAGAGTCAGCTGCTATAGGCAATTTGAAGGGTAGATGCATTGCAAATTTGTTTAGTTGGTCCAACCTGTATACAGCTGTTAATGCAAAACAACTTAAGGACTTCATTAACTCACTTGTTCTGGCTTAGATAGTTTGTATAGTTGGCCAGAGATTTTTTGTAATCTCAAATACCATATCTTGTAATTCTTGCATCTTCTTGATGCTGTTAGTAATACCACTTACTTTATTAAAAAAAAAAAAACTCATTTTCACAGACTTGTTTCATTGGCCAATTTCCTTTCATAAAATATTTTCACGTGAGGTAAAGGAAACTACTGAAATGAAACCAGAGGCCGAGAGCCAATAATCAATATCTGAGACAAAAGAAAGTGGGAGTTTTGTAGGAAAGGATAGAAACTATTTTTTACAATTATCCAGATAAATTTATCAATTTATTTCCCAAGAAAACTTCTAGAACTTTATTGCTACGGAAATTGAAAAGTAAGGGTGGCTGCCCCTACCATTTCCTTTCTTAAATCCAGAATGGGAATCTTGAAGTTTATTTTACTCAAACTTCATGTTCCATTCAGTGTTGTCAAAAAGAGGTGCCCTTAAACCCTAAAGCATAGGGTAGGCACTTCACATCACTTAGGCTGCACTTCCATGAAGACAAGTTAGTAAGGCATGCACCACATTGCCAATAAGTTATATCCTGAATAGAACAGTACTAAGCTAATTATGGTTGGCAAAATGATTTTAAAATTGTTAAAGAAATCATTATGAATGAAGTAGTTGGTTTTCTTGCATTGCATATATTATTAAAAAAATTCTCAGTTGTGCCTTCCTAAACTAAAGCCACACTTCAATTGCGCTTTATGTTTAATGCCCCCATAGACCTGAACTGCTTTTTAAGGCTCTTAGCCTCTGAGAATTCCATTAATTACTTTTTTTTGGGACAGAGAATTTTACTTAGTATATTCCGCATCTATATATATAAAGGTGATATAGATATTGTCAAGATCATATCATCTCCCCATACAAATATGACGTAGCAAAACTACAATTTTTTATTTTTTTTTTATAAAAGGTGATACTAAAGCACATAGATATACACTTGTAACCACTTGATGATGCAAAACATACCAGTGAAGGATCCAAAATGTCAATTGCATAGAGTCCATAATCATCTTGTGGCACTACTATCTCTGTGCTATCATCCAATGCCTCTGTATACCCTGAATATCACACAACAAAACCAACAATAAGATGCAACAATTCGCCCAAAAGTTTTTTTTTTAAAAAAATAAGAACTTGAATGCATACTCTATACAATCTTCCAGTGTCCGTTTATTTACACGTTACAATTATATGAAACAGTTCTCGTCACAACTCAAATAACTCTCTCCATTTCAATTTGTTTGTCCTACTTTGCTTTTTAGTCTCTTTCCTTTTTTGACAACTCTTTAATTCTAACTTTCCACTTTCCATGTTTAAGATCAAAGATTAACATATATTTTGGTATATTCTACATACATTAGTTTAGTTTAAGATCGCAAGATTCAAAAAGTCTTTCTTTACTTTCTTAAACTCCACACCAAGTCCAAACCACACAAACAAGACGAAACTAAGTCAAAACAAATCGAAACGAAGGAAATACTTGTGAACAAAATCATTTATTTTGCATATGTCCAAACAATACCCATAATCACTTGTTTTAATCAAAATACTAAACAAAATATTACTAGCAAAACACTACTATCATACTCTATATTCCACCAACAACATACTCAGTATAATCGCACAAGTGAGGTACTACGAAAGTAGTGTGCATAAACTGTTTCGATAGACCCTCGATTCAACTAACACATACAAAAAAAGCAGTAAAACGTAAATATTTTCCTCAAACTCTACATTTATGCTAATAAAAATCATTAAATATATATAAATAATATATTCAAAACTCATATAAACTAAAAATCCAGAAAAAAAAGCCTAACCTGTTTTTGGATTGTAAATTGACCATAACTTTTTTTTGAACTCATGTTCAGCTAGGAGAATTCGGACCCAAACTCGGGTCTCGAAACTACCAAATTTCTTACTCTTAGAATGGAGAATGGACCCAGCAATCCCCGATACTAACAAAACCGGGTTTCTATCAGCAACAACGTCGTTACCGGAATCGGACCTCCGACCCGGTAACAGACAAGAGAAGTACTCACTCAACATTTGAAACTTCGCCGGAGCTCCGAACGGCGACGGTTAACTTTCCGTTTGTGGTAGTTGAGCTGCTGAAGTGAAAAATGGCTTGGTGGACTAATTAATTAGTCATTTTGATTTGAAAGGAGTGTGTGGAAAAATGTGAACATGATATTTTTCTTTTCCGATAATTGAGTATCTATCGAAAATAATTTTTACGAGAATAGAAGTAAGGTATATGCATACAGTATACTTCATCATCTTCAATTTCCGAAATATTATGTAATAATTGAAAATTACGATAGTAAAAATGTAATTCAATTAGTCTAAAAGATTCAGTATCTATCAAAAATAATTTTACCAGAATAGAAGGTATATACTTTATCCTCTTTGATTTTCGAGATATTGTGTATTAATTGAAAATTATGACAATAAAAATGTAATTTGATTATTCTAAAAGATTTAATATCTGTGAAAAATAATTTTTGAAGTTTTAAGTATCCTATTTAAAAATCTCGTTTAAACATATATATTTTTTATTTTAAAAAATTATCAAAAATGGACATATTATTATTATCATAAATAGAGACAGATCATTAATACTTATACGTGTACTAGTATTAGATAAAGGAGAAAACTCAAAATTTATTAATGTTTAATCGTAAAAATAATAATCATATATTTGTTTTTTTTTCAATAAATAATGTGAAAAATTGGAGTATACGTAAAAAACAAAATGGAAAAACAGGAAAATGTGACCTTTTCTTTATTATTATTATTTAATACTCCTTTTATCTCATTTGATATGACACGTTTCATTTTTCAAGAGTCAAACAGTTTAATTTTGATTGAATATTTACGTATGTCGTCTTCAAAAAAATTTGAAATAAAACTTATATATTTTTGTAAACTACGTAAAGAGTACTATAAACGACAATTATAAATAATTCAAAATACATGAATTTCGAAATATAAAAATTATTACGTAAAATATGACGAAGGAAGTAATAAATAAAAAGCATTTTCGTATATAATATTGTCAAGTATTTTTTTTTCCAATGATGTTTTTATTTATTTTTAATCATTTGAATTTTTTTTTTTATTAATTTGAGGTATTAATTAATTTTAAGATCATTTTAGTCAATTATTTAAAAATAAATCATAAATTATCCTTATTTATTTCGTCTTAAATGAAATAACTCTAAACAATAAAAATGTTATTTTCTCAAAATGATCGTAAACACAATTTTATAGTGAGAAATCTTCCAAATATATTTTTATTTATTGTAATATCTCTTGTTCCATATGAAAATTTATTCATATCTTATTTTTTTGCATTATTTTAGTTCTTTCTTTTTTTTTTTTTTTTTTTATAAAACTTTAATCTCATAGCTTTATATATATATATATATATATATATATATATATATATATATATATATATGACACGTTTAAAGAAGAAGAAACTATTCAAAGAAATCAAAAATCCCATAAGCAATTAATAAAACAATAAATAACTATCGCTATTTTCTAGTCTAGATAAAAACAACGCAATCACCAAATACAAGTTCATTAATTATTTCTTTCTGTTTTTTATTTATACGTCGTTTTTATTAAATTTATGTATAAGGGAAAATTGTATATAATAGCAAATTAATAATATAAATTAAATGGAATAGCTAGGGTTTGATTTAATTGTGCTCCATAGCAAACATTAGCTAAAATTTGCTAGCGTCTCTCTCCCAAAAATCTCGCTCGCCACTCTCCATTCTCGCTCGCCTCTCTCGCTTTATACACAGAAGTGTATAATTCTGTTTTTGTTTTGTATAAAGCGAGAGAAAATTGTATATACACATGCAAAAATATATATCTTCGTGTTATACACTTAATTATACAATTTACAAACATTTCACTTCAAATATTACAGAGAAAAAGGCCAACAAATTATACAATTGCGAATTATACAATTGCAGTGAAATACAATTTTCTCTAGCTTTATACAACAGAAGTGTATATATTGTGTTTCTGTTTTTGTATAAAGTGAGAAAAACATATATCTTCTTGCTATACACTTATAATTATGCAATATACATAGATTTTAATTCGATTCAACTGTATGCAAAATAAATTATAAAATTACAGCGAAATAGGCCAGCGAATTATACAATTTAGGCCAGCGAATTATACAATTGTATATGTATAGCGAATTATACAGTTTTATGTTTGCTATGGAGCGCAATTATGCAAATTTTGTTATAGCATACAAATATGAATTTTTTGTTTGCTATATGTGAAAATTGTCCTAAATAAAATTATTATTTTTATTTTATACTTTAAAATTATGAATTCGATCAATATAAAAAAAATTAAATAATTAATTTATGTTAATTAATTAATTAATTATAAATAAATATTTATTTATTAAAAATTTGAGTTCAAGAAAATATTTAAATAAGAAAACATTATTTATTTAAAAACGTAAAAAATAAAATGATAAAGTATAAATAGAAACAGAGATTAGTAATTTACAAAAAAAAAAATAACAAGAAGCATCTTTTCAGAATTTGGAATATGCTCTTATAATTTTGACTTAAAAAAATATTTATATATTCAACGAAATTTCACAAGAAATTTTGAGGCTTTAACCTTGTAAAAGAACAAAAACACACTAAAACATAGACCACGTTATTCGAAGACCAAGTCAGAGACAACTAAACGTGTCGTCTCACAAAGCTACTCTCAACGAGGATGTTGAAATTGTTCAGAAAGAAAGATTTCTCGACTAATTCCGTCTTTACGAAAGAAATTAACCATAGATGGAGAATCTTTCATTTTTCACATAACAACAGATCCAATAGTACATATCATGAAACAACACATCCAAACAGAATGACACTTACAATATTTAAGCAATTCTGGGAATTTTGTAACTACTGTTCAGTAGCATTAGATGGACATTCTTTCAGAGACTTGAGCACATTTTTGCTAGCCACCTTCTTGGCTATTAGTTTGTCTCGTCCCGAGCATGTACTCTTGTGGACAACGCCATTTGCTTCGACCTCTACTGTGATATAAGCTATACCATTCTCACGAGAGACGACATCCTTCTTCCTTATATAACCTTTCTGGTCACATAGTTCACTTAACTCTCTTACCGGATGGGGCTTTAGTGTCTGAGGTGTAACCAACGGTTCCAAAAGAGGTCGTATGCACTGAAATGTAGTTTCTTTGTCAAAGCCAGAATCAACAAAGATCGCACCACCAAGAGACTCTATAACATCTCCAAGCACCTATAGCGAACCAAAACCAAAAAATAAGACAAATGTGTGGCATAAAATGAAGCTCTGGACAATGGGAAGGATTGCAGAAAGAGCTTTCAGTGACTTTTTCTTCTATATCTTTAACTTGGAGGCAAGTATTCAATACCTTTGGGAAAGTAGTTTCAGCTTCCCATCCGAACGTGGAGTCAAGGTTCAATTTATCGAAATCCTCAACAGTACTACATATCTGTCTTTGGAGATCTTGGGAGGCATGAAGAATGTGCTTGTGCAGGCCAGCCTTAACTGCAGATTGAGCATAGCATTCGTTGTTTACGGAGGCAGACCTCAAATCAGTAATTAGTCCTGGAGTCAGTCCAGGATATTTGAAATAGAGATGTGCTGTAACAACATAATCGAGCACTGCATCTCCAAGAAATTCCAAGCGCTGCAAAGCCAGGAGATCATATCAGCACTTGAATCAAATAGAGTTAAAACAAGACACGAATATCGATTTTAAAGGAAGAAACTGTGAATGTAGGAAGTGTGAATATCTATCCTCTTGGCTCTCAGTGTGCAAGGAAGGCTGAATATAGCTTAAAGAAACCACAACACAATAAAAAAATGATTCATTTCGTGAAATCATGATGCATATTTCAAGTACTGCTGTTTCTATGATATTACTCATCTTGAGTGCTCACACAATAGATTGGTCCAAATGTGAGGATACACATACCGAATTGAGAAATGCAAAGAGAGCAAGACAGGATTCATATTATCATTATATAAAACCATGACTCTTACTTGAATGAATAAAACAATGCACTTTTTTCCTTCACACTAGCAACGGTAAGAACAACCATCAAATGCTATGAAGCCTTAGGTTAATAAAATTCTCAGGTTCACAATTTCAACAATCTAAGCAACATTATATTTTAGTAACCAATATGCAAAATATAGTTCCAAGTATTTAACAACATTAAGATGGATAATATTTCTTTACGGGAATAACCTGATAGCATCGTGGAATCTCAGGTATCATGTAAGATCCATGAGTTAGCGCTTCAACAAGCAGAGAAGGATCATTGAACTTGTAATGTAGCAGGGATTCCAAGTATCTGACATTAACTAGCTTCTCAGCATTCATGGGAAAGTGCCTTGACATAGGTGCATCAACAAAATTGATGTCCACTCCAAGCCATTTCATAAATGACAAAGCCGCTACTTCCCCACCCGAGCTGAGGTAGGCACCTATTAGTGCCTCGACCACATCAGCTACTCTCTTACTTCTGATCTTCTGTTTTACCCTACTATACATTTTATCTGAGGACGTTAGGAGCACTTCGTCGAAGCTGTGAACTTGAGAATTATCACCAGGAATGATCCATGCTTTAAGATCGAATGGTTCATTACGGATAAATCCCTGTAATCAAAGGTATTTATTTAAGGGAAACCAAAAAGAAGAAAAATAGAAAAAGAAATCAGATAGCATTTGCATCCACAAAATTGATACTATGCAGTTAAACCAATAAAATATAAAGGAACTGCATGAACTCTTCAAAATTCACGGGGATATTTACTAATACAAGTATCCCAAAGCACTCGCTCAAATTGATATGTCTTAAAATGATTGTACTCCAATTGACGCACTGACGAAATATGCATGTTTTACAACTATGAAATAACTACAAATTTCCATTATAACAAACAGTAGACATGCAAGAGTTGACAACTTTTAGGTGGCAGGCATGAATAACAGTCAATATTGGATCTTTAGTCGAAGTGTACGAGCAAATATCCCCTGGTTATCCTTAAGCACCAATGAGACATATCCGAAAGAAAAACAACAAGTCACCCAAGATTAAAAGAAACATGGAGTCGACCACCAAGGAATACCTACCGGTATTTTACGAGCACATCCAAGCTTGCATAGTGCAGCATTGGAAATAATCTGAGTTTTCTTGACAGTGAGAAGACCCTCATGATGATTTTCGTAAGTCTTGAACAGCTTTATACTGGCAGCATATTTGAGAAAAGAGTCTCCAAGTGTCTCAAGTGATTCCAAATGAAACTTCTCAAGGCATTTCTTTGTTGTCATTGCTTCCAGAATCTAAAATAATAAACCAAGGAATAAGTTGTGGACACAAGAGTATGTATGTAGCTCACAGCTTAAGAAAGACTGATTTAATTAGAGCAAAGATCTGAGATGATATCATAGCAGCACATACCGTAGCGGTTGGAATAGGAACATTCAGTGTGCAGTGATCCAAATGCATTCTTTTCAAGTTTGAGGCCATAACCAAGGACTCAATCCGATGCATGATTGAAGGAACATATGAATAGGTATTAAGTGTAGAAATAGAGAGAGGTGACATGATGAGGGAACAAATTTCAGGAGGCAACTCAACAGATGAATCAGTTGAATCTGCAAAGGAGCCAAAGCTAAGTGATCATACATGAGCATTATAACAAAAGAAGAACCCTGTGATCGAACCTTTAGCCTTCTGAGTTCTGCTTCTCTGAAGGTAATTGTGCACTTTACAAATATGTTTTCCCCTAAGAAGTGGTTCTTCTTCAAAGCATATGTTGATCCCATGCCTGTAAACCGCACCTTACTTAAGTGTTATGAAACCAAAAGATGATATATGGAGAAGGTGCACCAGAAAATCAGAAGCTAATTGTACAAACCGCTTTTTGTAGTATTCTATGTAGGTTATGGATTCTCCAGTTCTCATTCCCAACAATGAGTTGCAATCCAACTTATCCAAAAAACCGGTAACGCAGTATATATAGCCATTGTGAGGTGTAAAGACCAATGAATTCTCCAACATGCAGCTACATACCAACCCATTTTTGGTGTTCACACTGCGTTTGCGATCTTGAGTAGAACACCAATCCATATGCTTATCCCCAAGAGCTTGAGACGGAAACAACAAAGAATTCACACATTTCCAATTTATTTCAGGGGTACTACCCAATGACGGGAGCAACAGATAATCAGAAACTGCAGAACCAATGGGCGATTGAACTGCACCCAAAGCATCCTGCAGTATACTCAGATCACGGTCAAGAAGAATTCTGAAGACACTGACTTGAAACCTCTGACATCGTCGAATCTGGAGAGAAAGAGATCAATAGAACAAAAAAAAGTATCACCAATCATTTTTATAGGTAACGAGTAAAGAGATGATAAGAGCCATCAAAACTATAATCACCTCTTCAGCAGTAAGTGTAACAACTTTACTATAATTAAGTTGAACTTGCAAGAGTCCCCTCCTATCAACGTCCAAGTCAAATGCCAGTATTTCATCATCACACTTGAGCCTTGTCCTAACAGCAAGTATAATCCCATGAAGCTCGAAGTCGTTGTAAGAGGCATGTTGCATCTCAACTAGGTAGCAGTAGTACACTGCTTCTGAATCATTGCTGCAATGACTAACCAATTCTGGTGGAAAGTATTTTGATTCTTCAACAGTCTGGATTTGACATTCTGCACAAAATAATAGGTTAGAAGTGGAGCATCACAATCCAAAAAACCCACATTCGATAAAAGATGTTAGAATTACCCAATTCTTTGTTGATGATTTCTTCCTCCACGATATCAGGAACAAGATTGTCAGTCAAGGCACCCACACGATGAAGTTGTTTACAAGCTTCAAGGCATGCAAGTTGCTTCAATATTTTTCTCTTCCCCTGTACGCTAATAATTCCTTGCAGTGGCGAGCTTTTGGGAAGTTGTAGCGTGCAGGTTTCTGTTTCCTTATCAATCACACACCTAGGATTGGGTTTAAAGTACCTACAATTGAATTGAATGCCAGACCATGATGCAATATTTAACACATGAAATACTCAGTGATACCAGAATCCTTAACACATAGCAAAAGAATATGCAGAGTACAAACCCATCCGACGGTAGCCTTGAGCAATAGAAGTATAGCAATGACACGCTAGAACTGAGGGTGACAACTGCTCCTGTGCTTTCAACTTTGTAGCAAGGCTCATCATACAATTCATCATCTAGAGGTGAACATGGAATAGAAGCATGGCGTAATGATTCTTGCCGCATTATCTCTCCACTAGCCATATAGTTTTGCATGCGAGTAAGGGTTGGATCATCCCCACTAGGATTTGAGTCAAAATGAGAATGATCAGTTCATTGTTATAATCAAATTTCCTAAATTGCACAAGATGTTAAGAGCTAAAGTAATTGTTTGTCTATTAGATTCTTTTAAATAATTAATTTAATACTTCTATAACAGTAGTGCAAATAGCAAGTGACAACATCAGAAATAGCATTCAGTAAATAATACACCAAAAACAATAATAAGAGAACACTGAAAAACATTCATAGTATCAATTGGAATAGATTGACAAAACATACTCTCTGACCATCAGAAGAAAGTCGGAGTTTTGCATTCGAGCTCGTCCACGTGATTGTATAAAGCTACAAACAGTAGCTGATGGATCAAATCGAATCACAAGATTGCAACTTTGAACATCCAAGCCCTCTTCAAGAATAGATGTCGCTACAATAATGTTCACCTGCAGTGTTTTGCATGGATGTCAGACTTAACATCTTCAGAAACTATCTAAAATTAATTATAAAAAAAAAATAGACTTACCAGCCCCTTGCGAAATTCTTCAACAATTTTATTTTGACTTTTTCTACTCTGTGACTGGAGCACAGAAACATGCCCTGCTGTATACTCAGTTCTCCAACCACTTCGTTCCGGAAGCAACTCATTCAGTAGAGACCGAAGAACAATGGCTGTAACAATTCTCTCAACAAATATAATGCATCTCAAATCCTTTTGGTCCCTGTTACCAATGATAAGTTTGTAAGTAAATCACTAAAATATAGAATCCTATTTCCAAACAACAGAATAAATAATCTCAGAAACTGTCCAAATTGAGCCCCAAGGAAAGTGCTCACAATTATTGATGAATCCAAAGTGGGCTCAATATTTAAAAGAATCTAACCGACCACTTTCCTTTTTTCTATCTATTATCCAAAACCCCAATTGATTGAACTAACATTAATGCTATTGACTAATTAGTAGATTCATCATTCAAGCGCTCTCACCTGTACTCAAGAAGAGACTCTAGAAGACAATTAACTTTGGATGACAAATATCCAGCATCCGCATTTGCCTGAATATCACCACCAATTGACCAATGTGGCCCTATGTTTACAGGGAAGAGAGAGTGAGTGAGAGAGAGACAGATTGCAGAAGGAAATCAAAAAACAATCTTACAGCTCAAGGATAAAAGAACATGGATGTTGCTAACTATGATACCTGAAGGTAAGCGGGCCGAAAAAATCTTAGATGCACCCAAACTGAAATCTCTAACAATTGTCTGAGCACATGCATCAAATTCTCCCCATGAAAAGAAATCATTTTCTTCAAAGGACAAGAACTCAGCTGCCTGATTCAAAACAAAGTCATGTTAGGAAACTGATCAAGGACAAAACGTTTATTTATTTATTACCAGTGGCGGCTCAACGTAATTGGGGGCCTAAAGCGAAATTTTAATTTTCGCGGCCTAAAATATAAATAAACTTCATATGCGTATTTATTCAAAATTTATATTCTTACACTATTTAGATGGAAATTACTAGTATTTAATATTAGTTTTAGGTAAAATTTTATCAACTCAACATTAAAAAACATCATTTCAAGCAATTATTATATGTATTATTCACATAATGCTATAAGTATAACTTGACAAATATTAAATAAAGATAAGAGTTAGAACCATAGAATTTGACTCAAGAAGTTGATGACAAAGTATACCTCATTTTAATATGTTTCTAGTAATGCTTGAAACTAAAATTTAAAAAGAAATAAAAAAGAATTTGTAATTCACTTTGTTCAACACTTTCACTATTCATTCTTATTTTTACAAAGTACAAAAGATGTTAAAGAGGATAAAATAATATATTTAAAAAAAGTTATACCTTTTATCATAAAAAAACAATTTTTTCTATAAAAAATAATTTATTCTTGACAAAAATTTGGGGAGGCAAAGGCCTTGTTTTTCATAGCATAGAGCCGGCACTGTTTATTACTCCAGCAAGGAACAAAAGTTTACCTTGAAAGCCAGCCACACACCCATCTCACTCAAACAAAATAAGAAAGCCATGTGAAGTTTCGATAAACGTCTTCTTGCAGATCCAGCACTCATAGCAGACAGGTTTGACTTTGAAATCGAACATTCATGCTGCAATGATAAGAGAAGTTAAACAACTAAAACTGGAAGAGCAAAAAAGTTTAACCCATATGTTAAAACATGATTTCTCCAGTCGCTACTATAAGGATAAATTAAGGTTTATTTAGTAGTCTCGGTATTCTTTCAAGAAACTTTCTGTTTTCTGGTTGCACACGATGTAGAGAAGTAGAGAGGTAAAATAAGCTAAAATGATAATTGATATCTTCAGAGCAGGATGAAAGGTTAGGATGAACATTCTGCAAAGTAGAAAGACAAAATCCATTGGCTAAAGAATTGATGTTCACCTTTTCTTTCAACCTTTCCAGGTCATGAGCTAAAGTATTAAACAGTGAGCAAGGAATATCCTCATGTTCATATATCTTCAACTTCGGATTTGAGAATGGGATATACTCTGCCAGAACAGATTCACTGCTACACGTGTATACCTTCATTTGCAAAGGGAGATAACAATTAGAGGAACGGAATATCTATCTAAATGTGTGTTTATGACTTTCTGCATATAAAGCGATATGACAATCATTCAAGAGCTAAGAGTTTAATGCATGCAGAGCTCTTTCTCTGAACTACAAGAAGACTAATTGAGAGAACCTTGGAATTCATAAGATTTTCGAGGTCATGGATCTTTTGCCAGTAACTATGTGCCGTGCTAGCACCTGCATCAAAAGTATAAACATGAGAATTAGAGAAAGTGAGATAAACCAGTAATTTATGATGTAGAAAAATCTCAAAAGATGTACAAAGCTATAAGATCAATCCCACCAACCTTTAGACTTTATAGGGGAAGCAGTCATCCCAAATATTCTTGGAAGTTGTGCGCTCTCATGGGTTAACTGGTGATGATAGAACTCCTGAAAGAATATTAACCCTCTAAGATAAGAATCATTCAAGCAGCATACCAAGTCATGCTCAAGCAGGATTCTAGTTAAATCTTTTCTTATGTGGGTCACATGTACAAAAGAACCAATGACATGCCCACAGGGGATTCCACATCAGGTAAATGTACACATCACATAGTGTGCATGCAAAAGAATTCATCCACTATAGATGTCTTCACGCATTCTCTCTAATATCTCCTTTCGGTAAACTTTTGAAATGAAATATTGTTGAAGTGGCAGTAACTACACAATAATTATGACATCCATCAACAAACAAATCAATTGTAGTTGATATAAAGCTGCTCATCCTTTCTGCTTAATGACAAAAGTAGGGTACTGTTGCTGCGAAGTAGGGAACCGAGAGAGTTCATATAACAACATTGTGCAGATGAAGAAATTGCACTACTTCAGAAAATATAATCAACAATTAGCTCAAAAAACTATCCTACAGAAAATTCAATCTTAGCAAAAACAACGTACCACCATTATGCTGGCATAGGGGTGTTTGCCTCGGGCATTGTGGCACTCATCAAATATTATAACTTTTATCATGTCTATTTGTAAAAAGCTGTGCCTCAAAGCAGCAAGTAGTATTGCCGGAGTCATAACAAGTACCTGAAAAACAAGCCTGCAGTGATTACTCATGAAGCATCTTAATGTAATAAATATATAATGCCTAACTTAATTTCTAGTATATAAATGCTGAACGTCAGATCTAATATATTCGAAGAGAGCCCTTCCAAGAAAAAAAAAGAATCTTAACAACAGCAGCTCATTAGCAACTTCCCTTGGAGAATAGCAATTAGCATATTACTATTCCACGAGATCCCAATACCAGCAAATATGAGCAGCTAATTTCAATAGACTTTACAATCATTTCTTTTCCTTAACTGATCTGTACAAAATGTTGCTACGGTTCACTGCAATTTTGATCGAATGGTTACCGGAATGGGATAGAGAAGTATATCACATGGGTTTGGATATCCCACTATTTAAGTACAAAATGTATTCTGGGAGTAATTAATACTCATAACCAAATGCGAGTGATATAATCTCAAATTTTATCCCGGATTGTTATCCATTATCCCACCAACTATACAAACCCTAAAGGTCAGAGTTAGGTTGTGGCGGGCTTGACCCTTCAGCTGTGGGCATTAATATATAAATGCAGGCTTTACTTTAGCATAGAAGCATATACTCCATCTACCATTACTTCAGGCAATTGAGAGGATTGATAAACAAGTCATTTCCATTTTATTCCCATCTAGTTGTTCAGTAACTTTAGGACTGGAATTCTTTTAAGAACTCAAGCTACAGTTAATAATTTGTCACTGAAGATAAAATATAGTTCATACACACCTCATGATCATCCACTTGTTGTTGCCATGTAGAAGCATCCCAATAATCAACGCCCATTTCTCCCCAATATTTGCCCACTTTTAAGTCGGTATGCAACATCAGAGCATCTCCTTGCTTGTAATTATCAAATCACAAGATCAACAACATTAGGATAATTCAAATGCACAGTTTTGAACCTAAAACCAAGCTGCCTCAAACATATAACAAACTGCATAACATAAGAAAACTAATGGGGAAAAATTAATTCTACAATCGTTATACTGGAGAGAAATTAGTGGATAATAGAAATATACACATTAAGATGATGAACTTGAAGGGACTAGATTGAGAAGCTAGAAGTACTACCTGAGTCACCAGAACAACGGTCGGGACCAAGAAAACAGCTATGTACGGAGACGGCTTCCGAAGAAGGTAAGCATAGCTTCTAAGAAGCATAATTGCAATCAAGGTCTTTCCAGAACCAGTCTCTAAGTAAACAATGGTGTTCTGCTTTAATGCTGTCTCCAGAGCTTCCAACTGATAACTATACATAACAAATCAACATGTACATTACAGAAGTTCATTTTCTTAAAAAAAAATCTTTTTTCAATCAATATTTTTTCCTAACTCCATTAAAAGAGAAAATAAATGTAAGATGCCAACCTTCTTGCAAAAGGCAGAGGGTCAGCAGAGAGCTGTTGGTCTTCAGAGACTGCAACATCAGTTGGCTCCATTGATTGTTCTCTACATTAAAATCAGACCAAACAAAACTGAAAACGCCAACAAAGTAATAAAAATGAAACAACAAACTCTCCAAGAAAACAACCACCAGGTGATCATACATAAAACAACCTATGTAATATACACACTTCAAAGAAACACAAAGAGAACCAAAATCCAAGAAAATCAAACCATAAAAAGAAACAAGGTTTTGTAAGTTCAGCACTTATTTATTTATTTATTTTTGATGAAGTAAGTTGTTTCATTACCGGCATCAAGAAGATGCAAAGAGTACAAACGAAGATATGCTAGCTCCGTTACATGATAGCAGTCAAGACACGGGAGCCAGCCACCAATTCAAAAAATCTAGAGAAGGCTTAAAACATGACCATGTCTGGCCTAGAGTTAAAGAGCTAATAAAATCTAAGAAAGCCGTGTAAGTTCAGCACTTATAATTAAAGATTTAACTTCCATATGAACACCCATTTCAAAAAAATACATATAAGAGTGATCTTTATGGAAAACAAACACTGGAATAATCAGCTGGCTCCATTGATTTGTTATCTACATTAACATCAAACCAAACAAAGGTAAAGACACCACAAAATAACAAAGAAGACACATAAAACACTGTAATGAAATGACAACCAGATAACAATACCCTTAGTACCATTTCAAAGAAAACCAAAATTTAAAGAGTACACATATCAAATCAAAAGTAAAAAGACCAAGACTAAGTAAAAGAACATGTAATAAATGCTTCAAACTCCCCATGGAAAAACCCATTTAAAAAAATACATAAAAGAGTGATTTTTATAAAAAAAAAAAAAAAAAAGAAGCACAGAAATAGTCAGCTGACTCCATTTATCTGTTATCATTGAATCAAACAAACATAAAGACACCACCAACAAAGTAATAGAGATGAAACAGAAAACAACCAGGTTACATGGCAGGGTTTAAGCAGCCTATTCATCTACATACTCATTTGTACCATATTAAAGAAACACAAATAAAAACCATTATCCAAGAAAAGTACACATATCAAACCAGAAAAAAGAAGACTCCTGTAAGCAAAAGAACATATCATCAAAAATTTCAACACCCATTTCATAAAAATACATAAAAAAGTGATCTTTATGAAAAACTAAACATAGAAACAGTCACCTGGCTCCATTAATTTGATATGCACATCAACATTATACCAAACAAGCACAAAAACACCAACAAAGATGAAACAGAAAACAACCAAATAACATACCAAGCTTAAAGCACCATAATCATCCACATACCCATTGCACCATTTCAAAGAAAAACCAATATCCAAGAAAAGTACACATATCAAATCAGAAAACTTAAAAAAAAAAAACAAGATTTTTGTAAGTAAAAAGAACACATAATCAAAGATTCAAAAACACCCTTTTCATAAAAATGCATAAAAAAGTAATCTTTATGAAAAAAGAATCACAGAAATAGCCAAGAAAACTCACTGACTAGTGCTGAATTGCAGAAACTTTGAAGAACAGTTATTCAGTGTTTAGTAAAGAAGAAAGAGTGAGTAAGAGATACAATATGCTAGAGGTTTTTATAGTAACACAAAATCAAAAAAAAAAGTTCTGCAACACCCCAACCCCCATCACCCCACCCCACCACCCCACCCTACCCCACCCACCCCACCACCCTATGAAAAAAGTGAAAATTATACGAAAATTAAATACCCCAAAATCTTCTTCTCGGAAGGAAAGAGGAAGGAGGGTGACAAACAGACAGAATCTTTTGGCCTTATGAATCCAACCATTAAATTGCTAAAGAATATACGCGGAATAAAATACACTTTCGATCTTGCAATATAGTAAAATATATTTTTATATCTTCTTTAAGTACATAAATATTTTTAATATTTATATTAATTTTTTATTAAGAATTCTATATTTCGAGTTTGAGATCATATGTTATATCATGTGACAAATCAGAGAAGTTTTGGGATTGTAGCTAAGTTTAGTTAGTTAAATAAGTGAGTATTTTTTAAGACCGTTAATAGTTCGGAGGTAAAATTAATAATTTTTCGTTCTTTTTTTTTCATCTTATGCTCGATCAATTCAGAATTACCCCATACAGAGTAAGACACTCCCTAGTAATGATTTTTTTTATATTATGATTCGAAGTCGAGACTTTTGATTAAGAAAAGAAAAGTTACATCTACTGCATAAAACATATATATATATATATATATATATATATATATTGTTTTGTTTTAATACCAATCGAATTTTATTTTCGAATTTATTTTTTTCTAGTCTACATACAAAATTAGGATAAATTTAAGTGTAACTAAAAATTGTTCGGATGCAAATATTTTTATTTTTCAACTGTTCTTTGCTTATTCAGAGCTAATAATTCTTAAAGTATCTAAGTAAGTTCTAATCTTCTAGATGTCTCAAAGTGATTTATGAATATTGAAAATAAAATTAAGAAATTTTAATGATTAGAAAACGTTAAATTCTGAAAACAGTGATTAAAAGACGATAAATTTTGGAATTAGTAATAAGAAAACGTTAAACCATGAAATGTGTTCTCATAAAATGGTAAACCTTGAAATGCGTTATCTAAAGATGGTAAACCTTGAAATATGTTCTCAAAAAATGTTAAATCGTAAAAACACTAAACAGAACTCAGGCGCGTTATATCTTATAATCACTGATAAAAACTAATTAAAGTATCCTAGAATCACTTATCAGAAGGCGTTATTTCCTATAATCACCATTGAAAAAGTGTCAAGAACTAAAATCTCCTATTAGAAGACGTTAAATTTTAAAATCGTCGATCAAAAAACGTTAGATTATATAACCATTGATGAGAAAATATTAAATGCCATAATCATATCCTATAATCACTTATTATATGATGCTAAGTCTTTATTTTTTTTAACTTACAAAAATTAAGATAGACGTTAAAATTAAGATAGACGTTAAATTAATAAATATGATAAATATAACCATCACAAAAATTAATGAAAATAAATATTTAGCACAAAGATGTAAATGTATTAAAATGGTTTTTTTTTTTTGTTTCACTCAAATTTTAATTAAATTCTTTTAGATTCTCAAAGTGCATGGTTCATGAATGTTGAAAATGAATTGGAGAAACAAATTTAAGTATCATTTAATTAGAAAACATAAAATTTAAGAATCATTAATTAGATAACATTAAATTTAAGAATCATTAATTAGTAGACATTAAATTTTGAAACTATTGATTTAAAAGATGTTAAATTCCATAATCACTAATCAGATGATGTCAAATTCTTAAATCACTAATCAAAAGGTGCTAAATCCTAAATAAATTATACCATTTAATTTTTTATATTTATAATTTAAAATTTTGAAATTTTTACTTTTCCTGGTTTTTAATATGATGATAAACATATTATAATATTTATTTATTTATTATTAGAATTTAATAAAGATAACCATTAATTGCTTATTATCAATCCAAATACTAATAATATTTTTTTCCTGGCTTTTCTTCATTTCTCTTCTCTCCGTTTTCTCGAAGCTTGTATTTGAATTAATGACACATGTTATAGGTTAAAATAAATGGTTAAGATTTAATTTTTCAAAATAAATCTCTAACCATGATTTAGTTAATAAATATATTACATATCAAGTATCAAAATTGTTATAATCTCACAATTTTAACATCATATTATTTTATCCATAAATATAGGTAAAAAAAAGTTTTCTTACTATTGTTTCTTTTTACGTAGGATCTTTTTTTATTTTTCTTTTATATAATATTTTTTATCTAATTAGAAGAATAATTAACTGAATAGAAGTATAAAAACTATAATTAACCTGCCGTATGTACTGTATCACCGTATTCTTAACCTTATTATGAAATTAAAATTAGTTTGTCAAAATGATTTAATTATCTCTAGATAATTTATCAATCACGGACAGACATACTTTCAACAAAAAGATTACAATAAAAATATTACATAAAAGAAAAATAAAAAAAAGATCCCGCGTAAAAAGAAATGATAGGAAGAAAACTTTTTTACATAAATAACATGGATGAAATAATATGTTGCTAAAATTGTGAGATTATAATAATTTGATCCGTGATATATAATATATTTATTAACTAAATTATGATTAGAGGTTTACTTTGAAAAATTAAATCTTAACAATTTATTTAAACCTATGACATGTATCATTAATCCAAATAAAAACTTAGGAAAAATGAAACGGAGCCGGCTCGTAATATTTTCTCAATTGTTTCATGGTAAAAAGGGAAAAAATATATATACAAATGAAAATAATATCAACGACAATGACATCTAACAACTTATAAGGTACAATTTGTTAAAAAATCACTATCATCGCATATATAATATTTACTAATTCGATTAATTTATATTCGTATGGTATAAAAAAAAAATTTTAAAAAATCCTTTTATCATTAGAGGTGAATTATTCTCATTGAATTTTCTAAATATATTATAAGATAAACTTTTTATTGCAATATGGTCTGAAACCCTTCCAATTTATATGCAAAATTTCAACTACACACTCTAATTTTACGAGTGTTCTATTCCCCAAAACTTTATATTGATCTATTTTCTATACACCTAAGTGCTGACCTGTCATGGGAGATATTGTCACCGCCTCTAGACGCGTCAGAAGCAGAAATTTAACGAAAAATTTCTTCTTCTCCGCTTGTCCCCACTTATTAAGAATTTTTTGAAATTCGAAACTAGTAAAATATTATTAAGTTACTATTTTCTAGTGATGTTGATAGCAACTGCTAAAACCTTTGTCTCCAAGGAATTTATTGTCACTATTTATTTTATTTTTAGCCTTTTTGGTCGGTTATGTTTAATATTTATATTAAAATTTAATTAAATTTGAATTGGTATAAAAAAATTTAAAATAAATAAAGCATTTTTTAATGAAGATGATGATTTCGTATTCGAACTAAATTCAAAATTTTAAATTAAAAAATACTTATCACGTTATCATAACTGGAATCGATTTATTGTACCACTCACTAGTGGGAAATACTATTTTTTTCTTTTTTGATGTTGAAAGGGAAATTATTTCAAAACTTAGTCTCCAAGGAAAGCTCCACCACATGGGAAAAAAGAAAAATGAACAAAGAACATTCTAGAACATATTAATTATACACACTAATAAAAATAATTTTGATATTAAAATTCATATATTATGAATTGTATTACTATATTTTTTAAAAATCACAACATGCACATAATTTCTCTCTTATAATAATATATAAATATAATTTCTCTTATACAGATGAGAGTTTGAAAGTATTGATGTATTTGCTTTAATAAAGATAATTTTTTTTTTAAGAAATTTTTTTTCAAAGGTTATCATTTAGCTATAACGTTTAGTTTTAAATTTATATTTTTTAAATTATATCTTTATAATTTTGAATATTGATAATATTTCTATATATTTTAAGTTAAAAATTAGATAGAACGAAAAAATTGCTTTAATTATGGACATTTTAATAAACCTTTTTAGCCCAAAAAAAAATCTTCCATTACACATTAGTATAATTTATTTTTGAGTAAGAACTCATTTAAGTAAAACAACTTAAACTTTATAAATATTAATAATATTCATTAAATATTTATTTTACGCTTAATGAAATAAATAAATATCGTTTAATTTATATCACTTAAAAATAAATTTGTGAGCAAATATTGAATTTATGCCAACGTGAGGTCTTTGTGACTGTTACTTCTTTGTCGCTAATTATTTGTCTATTTTTTTTAATTATAACTAATTACTTGTCCAATTTTATAAATAAAGAAAAAACAGTTCTTTTTTTTGCATATTTACACCCTTAATTAATTATTTTGAAAAGGGTAAATCATTTTGAAAATCTGTTTTTAATTCATCAACTTCATGATTAATAAAGGTATCATATTAATCATAAACTCACTATGTTAATAATTATTTTTTTAACACACATATTAACACAAAATAAATAAGTAATAAGGGGGGGGGGGGGAGCAATTGATTTTAAATCATTAATCAGAAATTTGGTCGAAAGAGTTATTGATTTTTGAATAATTTTGCAAAATTAGTTAAGTGAAATTATTTTATCCTAGTACTTTGTCCATTAAATGAATATTTACTCATTTAATAAGCATTAATGATGGATGATTTCGATGAGACGAATGTTTTATTACGAAGAAGTAAATTTAAAAAATATTAATGAATTTTAAGATTTCGATTAGATAACTCTCCGTTTATCTTGTTTATTATTTTTTTACTTGTTTATATTGACAAATAAAAAAATGATAATTTCCTAACCTATTACATTCTTAATTAATTACGTAAAAGAAATAATTTTTTTTAAAAAAAATTTAAATTTTTAATTTATCTACTTCATAATTAATAGTGATAGAATGATAAACTTATTATATTAATTTTTTTAAATATGTATATTAATTTAAAAGTCTATTAGTAATTTTAGACAGAGGAAGTACATTTTAAAACCTTTTGGGAACCATAATATAACAAATATAATAAAATTAAACACAAGAATTAATTTTAAAACCTTTTGGTAACCATAATATAACAAATATGATCAAATTAAACACAAGAATTAATTGAAATATAATAAAATAAATACAAAATTAAAGACGTTCAAGATGGAGGCTAATAAAACCTTTTATTTTTCTTTAGGCCCTCAAAGTTTTGGTTTAGGCAAAATTAAAGTTTTTCAAAAAATAAAAATAAATAAATAAATAAAGAATACCTAACCTTTAATGATAATAATATTTAAAAAATTTAATTAAATTATTCAAATTTTTGCGTTAAAACAAAAGCTTTCCACCTCATTTTAAAGCGTTAAATAAATAAATACATTTTTTTAAAAAAAAAATAGTTGTTGAATAAATAATTTCTAATTTTTATTAGTACTAAATTCAGCGATGACTAATATCTTATCAAAGATAAATAATAATATTATTGTGAAATCAAAATTTAATTATTCGCATGATAAAAAAAGATAGATAATATTAATATTTTTTTTAAAAAATGAATCTTTTATTTAATATTTTACTTTAGATCACTATTTTTATTACAATATGAATACGATCATAAGCTATTTATAATTTAAAGACAAGCTCTAAAGAAGTTTTAATATAAAAAAAAATATATCATTCTTATTAGTACATAAAAATGATCATTTTTTATTTATAACAATTAATCCAATAGAACATTACAATAAAACTATTGATACATAAAATGAGCATTTTTATCAATAACAATTACAATAGTACATATATTCTGAACTATCATAAATGGTATTCATATATTCTCCATCATACTTTAGACTGTCTAAAAACTAAAGCATATATATTTTTTATATTAACGGACATACACGTGTCATAATCTTATCAGCCGATTCGACTCTTATTAAATATCGAATCGACGAATAAGATTGTGCCATGTGCTCCTATTCAGTCATCCGTCAGAGTAAAAGGTATATATGCTCTAGATTTTGAACGGAAAGGACACCAATGTCCCAGAAATATGACGGAGAATATCTGCATACCACCTACGATAGTGAGAATCAAAACAAATCTCTTAAAGAGTTCTGTCACTGTAGTAGCAGAAAGAAACAATTATACTGCTATGGATTGTATGGATATTCTTTGAGAGACTTGAGCAAATATTTGCTAGCCACCTTCTCAGCCATTTTTTGGTTTCGTCCCGAGTTCGAGTCCTTGTGAATAACACCATTTGCTTCAACCTCTACTGTAACATATACTATACCATTCTCACGAAAGACGACATTCTTCTGCTTTATATAACCTTTCTGGTGACATAGTTCGCGTAACTCTCTTGCTGGATGGACTTTTAGCGTCTGAGGTGTAATCAACGGTTCCAAAAGAGGTCGTATGCACAGAAATGTAGTGTCTTGGTTGAAACCAGAATCAACAAATATCGCACCAGCAAGGGACTCGATAACATCTGCAAGCACCTATACAGAAAACACGCGTAACAAATTGGCTTATGATAAAGACCTTTCAGTAACATATGAGTAAACTATGTAATACCTTCGGGTAAGTAGTTTCAGCCTCCCATCCGAATGTGGACACAAGGTTCAATTTCTTGAAATCCTCGACAGTACTAGATATATGCCTTTGCAGAACTTGCAGGTCATAAAGAATGTGATCGTGCAGGCCAGCCTTAACTGCAGATAGAGCATAACATTCATTGTTTACAGAGGCAGACCTCAAATCAGTAATAAGTCCTGGAGTTAGTCCCGGATATTTGAAATAGAGATGTGTTGTAACAACGTAATCTAGCACTGCATCTCCGAGAAATTCCAAGCGCTGCAAAGCCAGATGATCATATATATCAGAACAACATCAAGATGGATAATATTTACATACAGGAATAACGTACCTTATAGCATCGTGGAATGTCAGGTAGCATGCAAGATCCATGACTTAGCGCTTCAACAAGCAGAGAAGGATCATTGAACTTGTAATGTAGCAGGGATTCCAAGTATCTGACGTTAACTAGCTTCTCTGCATTCACGGGTAAGTGCCTTGACGTAGGTGCATCAACAAAATTGATGTCCACTCCAAGCCATTTCATAAATGACAAAGCCGCTACTTCCCCACCCGAGCTGAGGTAGGCACCTATTAGTGCCTCGACCACATCAGCCATTATCTTACTTTTAATCTTCTGTTTTCCCCTACTATACATTTTAACTGAGGACGTTAGTAGCTCTTCGTCGAAGTTGTGAACTTGAGAATTATCACCAGGAATAATCCATGCTTTAAGAACGAATGGTTTATTACGGATAAATCCCTGTAATCCAAGGAACTTATTGAAGGGAAAACCAAAAGAAGAAATGGAGTTGAACACCAAGGAATACCTACCGGCATTTTACGAGCACATCCAAGCCTGCATAGTGTAGCGTTGGAAATGATTTGTTTTCTCTTAACGGTGAGAAGACCTTGATGATCATTTTCATAAGTCTTGAACAGCTTTATACTGGCAGCATATTTGAGAAAGGAGTCTCCAAGTGTCTCAAGTGATTCCAAATGAAACTTCTCGAGACAATTCTTCGTTGTCATTGCTTCCAAAATCTAAAATAGTAAAACAAAAGAGTAAGTTGCGAGTACAAGATTATGTAAAAGCTCACAGCTTAAGAAAGACTGATTAATTAGAGCAAAGATCACAGCAGCACATACCTTAGCAGTTGGAATAACAACATTTTGTGTGCAGTGATCCAAATGCATTTTTTTCAAGTTTGAGGCCATAATCAAGGACTCAATCCGATGCATAATCGAAGGAACATATGAATAGGTATTAAGGGTAGATATAAAGAGAGGTGACATGATGAGGGAACAAAGTTCAGGAGGCAATGCAACAGATGAATCTGCGAAGAAGGCCAAAGTTAAGTGATCATAGATACGCATTAATTATAATAAAAGGAGAACCATATTATCAAACCTTTAGCTTCCTTAGAAATATGTTTTCCCCTAAGAAGTGGTACTTCTTCAGAGCATATGTTGATCCCATACCTGTAAACCACACCTTACTTACTATTTTGAAACCAAAATATGATATATGGAAACAGGAAATCAGAAGCTAATTGCACAAACCGCTTTCTGTAGTGTTCTCTGTAGGTAATAGATTCTTCACTTCTCACACCCATTAATGAGTTGCAATCCAAATTCTCCAAAAAACCGTTTATGCAGTATATACGTCCATTATGAGGTGTACATACCAATGAGTTCTCCAACATGCAGCTACATACCACCTCACTTATGGTGTTCACACTGCATCTGCGACCTTGAGTAGAACACCAATCCATATGCTTATCCCCAAGAACTTGAGACGGAAACAGCAAAGAATTCACATATTGCCAATTTATTTCGGGGGGTGTACCCACAGATGGGAGCAACAGATAATCGGATACTGCAGAACCAATAGGTGATTGAACAGCAGCCAAAACTTCCTGCAGTTTACTTAGATCGGGGTCACGAAGAATTCTGAAGACACTCACTTGAAATCTTTGACACCGTCGAATCTGAAGAGATAGATCAAAAAGGTGGAGTTCACCAACCATTTTTACAGGTAACGAGTAAAAAGATGATAAAAACCATCTCACCTCTTCAGAAGTAAATATAACAACTTTCCTATAATTAAGTTGAACTTTCAAGCGTCCCCATACCATTTTTACAGGTAACGAGTAAAAAGATGATAAAAACCATCTCACCTCTTCAGAAGTAAATATAACAACTTTCCTATAATTAAGTTGAACTTTCAAGCGTCCCCTCCTATCAACATCCAAGTCAAATGCCAATATTTCATCATCAAACTTGAGCTTTGTCCTAACAGCAAGTATAATCCCATGAAGCTGGGAATCGTTGTAAGAGTCATGTGGCAACTCAACTAGGTAGCAGTAGTACACTGCTTCTGACTCATTCCCGCAATGACTAACAAATTCTGATGGATAGTATAATGATTGTTCAACAATTTTTATTTTACATTCTGCATAATATAATAGGTTAGAAGTCAAGTACCATAGTTTTAAAATAATTACATCAGATAAACGATGTTAGAATTACCCAATTCTTTGTTGATGGTTTCTTCCTCCACGATATCAGGAACAAGATTGTCAGTCAAGGCACCCACACGATGAAGTTGTTTACAAGCTTCAAGGCATGCAAGTTGCTTCAATATTTTTCTCTTCCCCTGTACGCTAATAATTCCTTGCAGTGGCGAGCTTTTGGGAAGTTGTAGCGTGCAGGTTTCTGTTTCCTCATTAATCACATATGTAGGATCGGGTTTAAAGTACCTACAATTGAATTGAATGCCAGACCATAATGCAATATTTAACACATGAAATACTCAATGATACCAGAATCCTCAACACATAGAAAGAGAATATGCAGAGTACAAACCCATCCGACGGTAGCCTTGAGCAATAGAAGTCTAACAATGACACGCTAGAACTGAGGGTGACAACTGCTCCTGTGCTTTCAACTTTGTAGCATTCATCATACAATTCATCATGTAGAGTTGAACACGGAATAGAAGCATGGCGTAATGATTCTTGCCGCATTATCTCCACACTAGCTTTATAGTTTTGCATGCGAGTAAGGGTTGCATCATCTCCTCTAGGATATGAGTCAAAATGAGAATGATCAGTCCATTTTTATAATCAAATCTTCCGAATTTTATCATTGATACTTGCATAAAATGTCAAGAGCTAAAGTAATTGTTTATCTCTTAGATTCTTCTAAAAAAAATCATTTTGATCTTTTTATAGCAAAAACATAACGCAAGCGGCAACAACAAAAATAGAATGTTTCAGTAAATAATACACCAAAAACAATAATGACAAAACATACTTCCTGACCATCAGAATGAAGTCGGAGTTTTGCATTCGAGCTCTTCCACGTGATTGTATAAAGCTACAAACAGTAGTTGAGGGATCAAATCTAATGACAAGGTTGCAACTTCGAACATCCAAGCCCTCTTCAAGAATCGATGTCGCTACAATAATGTTCACCTGCAGTGTTTGCATGGATATCAGACTTCAAATCCTTCAGAAACTATCTAGAAAGCCAAAAAAAACAAAAACAAATTTAGACTTACCAACCCCTTTCGAAATTCTTCAACAATTTTATTTTGTTTGAACGTAGTAATACGCCCTGTTGTGACCTCAGTTCTCCAACCACTTCGTTCCAGAAACAACTCATTCAATAGAGACCGAAGAACAATGGCTGTAATAATTCTCTCAACAAATATGATGCATCTCAAATCCTTCCGGTCCCTGTTACCAATGATAAGACTGTTTGTAAGTAAATCAGTAAATATAGAATCCGATTTCCACACATTAGAATGGATAATCACACCTGTACTCGAGAAGAGACTCTAGAAGACAATTAACTTTGGATGACAAATATCCAGCATCCACATTTGCCTGAATATCCTTTCCAATTGACCAATGTGGTCCTATGTTTACACGGACGAGTGAGTGAGTGACGTATAGCAGAAGGAAATCCAAAAACAATCTTACAGAAAAGGAAATGGATGCAGTTAACTATGATACCAGAAGGTAAGTGAGCCGAGAAAATCGTAGATGCACCCAAACAGAAATCTCTAACACATGCATCGTCCGATGAAAGGAAATCATTTTCTTCACAGGACTTGTCCACCAAATTCAAAACAAAGTCATGTTAGGAAAAGGATCAAGGCGAAAACGTTTATTTTTGAACCAGCAAGGAACAAAATTTACCTTGAAAGCCAGCCAAGCACCCATCTCACTCAAACAAAATAAGAAATTCGAATGAAGTTTTGATAAACGTCTTCTTGCAGATCCATCTCTCATAAAAGACAGATTTGACTGTGAAATCAAACATTCATGCTGCAATGATAAAGAGAAGTTAAATCAACTAATATGTTGAACAAGCCAACGTGATTGCCCCAATTGCTACATTAGTAGTCTTGGTATTCTTACAAGGCACTTTCGGTTTTCAGGTTGCACACAATTATAGAGAAGGAACAAACATAAGCTTAATGATAATTGATATCTTTAGAGCAGGACGAATCATTTGCGCGAACAATCTTCAAAATAGAAAGACAAAATCCAGTGGCTATACAATTGATGTTTACCTTTTCTTTCAACCTTTCCAGGTCATGAACTAATGTCTGAAACAATTTGGAAGGAATATCCACATGTTCATATATTTTCAGCTTCGGATTTGAAAATGGGATATAATCCGCCAGAACAGATTCACTGCTACACGTGTATACCTTCATTTGCAAAGGGAGATCAAAATTAGAGGAACGAAATATATACATCTAAATGTGTGTGTATGATGTAAAAACGATATGACAATCATCCAAGAGCTAAAAGTATCATGCTTGCACAGATTCGTTCTCTGAACCAGAAGAAGATTAATTGAGAGAACCTTGGAATGCATGAGATTCTCGAGGTCACGAATCTTTTGCCAATAACTATCTGCCGTGCTAGAACCTGCATAAAAAGTATAAACATGAGAATCTAGAGAAAGTGACGTAAACAGTTCTTTAATAGTATGATGCAGAAACATCCCAAAAGAATATGTTCAAAGATATAAGATCAAATCCCGCCAACCTTTAGACTTTATAGGGGAAGCAGTCATCCCAAATATTCTTGGAAGTTGTGCATTCTCACGAGTCAACTGGCGATGATAAAATTCCTGAAAGATAAGAATTGTTGAAGCAGGATTGTCCATATGAAGAAATTGCACCAGTTCAGAAAATATAATCTTAGCACAAACAATGTTACCATCATTATACTGGCATAGGGGTGCTTGCCTCGTGCATTGTGACACTCGTCAAATATTATAACTTTTATCATGCCCATTTGTAAAAAACTGTGCCTCAAAGCAGCATGTAATATTGCTGGTGTCATAACAAGTACCTGAGAGACGAAACCCTGCAGTGATTACTTATGACACATCCAAGTAATATATATACAACACCTATTCGCTGCCAACTCAAGCAACAGTTTATAATCTACCAACTCAAGCAACGGTTTATAATCTATCACTGAAGATAAAACATGGTTCATACACACCTCATGATCGTCCACTAGTTGTTGCCATGTAGCAGCATTCCAGTAATCAACACCCTTTTCTCCCCAATATTTGCCCACTTTTAAGTCGGTATGCAACATCAGAGCATCTCCTTGCTTATAATTATCAAATCACAAGATCAACAACATTAGGATAATTCATATACACAGTTTAGAACCTAAATCCAAGCTATCTCAAACATATAACAACAAACTGCATTACATATACACATTAAGATGATGAATTTTAAGGGACTAGATAGCTTGAGAAGCTATAAGTACTACCTGAGTCACTAGAACAACAGTCGGAACCAAGAAAACAGCTATGTAAGGCGACGGTTTACGAAGAAGGGAAGCATAGCTTCTAAGAAGCATGATAGCAATCAAGGTCTTTCCAGAACCAGTCTCCAAGTAAACAATTGTGTTCTGCTTTAATGCAATCTCAAGGGCTTCCAACTGATAACTACATAACAAAATCAACACATTCATTACAAAATTTCATATTTTTTTTTCGAATAAAATTTCAATTTTTCAATCAAATATAAGACTCTAACCTTCTTGCAAAAGGCAAAGGGTCAGCAGAGAGGTGTTGGTTTTCAAAGACTGCTACATCTGTTGACTCCATTGATTGTTCTCTACATTAACATCAGACCAAACAAAACTAAAAATGAAACACAAACCCTCCAAGAAAATGACAAACCAACCTATTTTTATCTATTAACATTTCAAGAAAATGCATAAAAGAGTGATCTTTATGAAAAACAAAACATATAAACAGTCAGCTGACTCCATTTATTTTGCTAAACAAACATAAAGACACCAACTTACAAGGGTCAAAAGAAAATACACAAAAGAAAAAACAATTTCTAAGAAAAGTACACATATCAAATTATAAAAAAAAAACAAGATTTTTGTAAGTAAAATAACATGTAATCAAAGATTTAAACACCCTTTTCATAAAAATGCATAAAAAGAGTAATCTTTATGAAAAAACTCACTGACTAGAGTTGAATTGCAATAACTCTTTGAGTGTTCTTCAGTGTTCAGTGATGAAAGAAATAGTTTTTATTTATTAGTTTATATAATTAGAAGAAAAATACTTTTAGCTTATTATACAGGAATCCAATTTAGAGTTGAGCTAAAAAATGTTTATTTTTAAAAGCATTTTTCGAAGATAAATTTTTTCAAAAAAAAAAAAAAATTGTATGTGACTAATTATTTGATAATTATTTTGATTAGCTAATTGTGTTTGACTAATTTCTCTTTAGAAAAGTACTCAAAAAGACAATTATGAAGGTGTTTTTCATATTAAGATTATATAATAGATAGACACTATATTAAATATCTATTATTAATTTTATTTGCTAAATTACAATATATATTTTCATATTTTGAAATAATATAATATTCTTTTGTTTCAATTTATATGGCATAATTTTCCTTTTGATCAATTCAAAAATAATGTCACATTTCTTTATGCGGTAAGTATTAAAGATAAAATTCCTTTTTTATCCTTTGTTGGTTTCACTTAACGTTAAAAATAATATTCTAAACCTTAATAAGGAGAGAGAAAAGTAAATTTACTTTTTTGAGAGATAATTTAAAAAACATTTCAAAGTGTTCATTATATCTTAAAATCTGTATCTAATCAAATATTATAATATAAAATGAAAAGAAAAAAATACACAAATAAATAAAAATAAATTAAATATTGAGAGACCTATTGAAACTTAGTCTCCAAGGAATCAATTGTCAATACTCACTAGTGGAGAATACTATTTTTTTTCTTTTTGATGTTGAAAGGTAAAACTTGGTCTCCAAGAAAATAACATAGACAAAACAACTTTCTAGAATATACTCGCTCGATCTGGTTTTATTTGTCATAATTTTTATTTTTTAGAGTTAAATTATATAAAAATTGATTAATATTTTAAGATGTGAAAAAATTGCAATATATAGTACTTTTCATATAGTTTTAGAATATCTAAAAATTACATAAATTAACACATTTCAAAAGATAATTACCGATTTTAGCGATATTTTTTGTTTATTACCATTTATAACAATGCTTTGTCAAATCTGTAATATGTATTAAAATGAATTTTGTATGCAATATATATGAATTATAATTGTTTTTTGAAATATATTATGTTTGTTTGGTAAAAATTTGACACATTGTATTATAAGTGTATTAAATTGTGTGATAAATGTATATTCATCATTAAAATTTGTATTATATGTGAATAACAAATTATTCTTTGTAATATGTATTAAACTTGTATTATAAATGAATTAAAAGTGATCAAGTGAAAAGAAAATATTATTGTTATAAATGGTAAATATTTTTTTATTATAGTATATTTATGTAAGTTTTCTATTTTTTTTTGTTTAAAAATATCGAATTAGTGTGATCTAATTTAACTTCAAAAATTAGCTAAATTGACTTTCGGAAAACACAACAACGACAAACACGGAGAATATTTAATAACCAAACACATTAATGTTGATGTTATTAATTGTATTACTAAATTTTATTATATTCAATGAACTCATTTATTGATGAGCTGAATATCCTATTACAAAAAAGATAAAAAAATTTAAGAACATCAACAAATTTATGATTTCGAATAGATTATTTAACCTTTTGGAAATCATAAAATTTCAATTGATTGTTAAGTATAGGGGTTTATCCTTTATGCACTCAATTTTTGGTTTGATAATATAAAAATATGTCAAAAAATGAAAAATAAATAAATAAAGACTACCTGCTTTTTTTTTAATAGTAAAAATACTTCTAAAACTTTAAAATAAATTACTGAAAAATTATATATTGGAAAATAATTTCTGCTATAACAGAAACCTTCTAGCTCATTTTAAAGCGTTGGAAGAGAAATAAAACATTCTAGAGTTTACTGTTATGGTAGCGATTTCTAATTTTACTAGCACAAGATCGTATAGTATAAACATCAAAGACGACAAAAAAGATACGCGATCCTAATAATTAAGAAAAGTTAAATTTTTTTTTGTTGAAATTTTGCTTTACAACACTAGTTTTATTGAAAGGACATAGTTAACATACCCGTAAACATTAAATAAAAAGTTATTTATGATCTAAAACGAGCTCTATGAGATACGACTTCTAAATATATTAAAAGAACATATCATTCTTATTGGTACATAAAATGATCATTTCATTCATAAGACTGATATGAATAGTACATTACAACAAATTTATAACTAAACAATCAAAACAAACAACTTATATGAGCCTTAAAAACTAAACATTTCTGCAAATTTATGCTATGCATTGTATGAACATTCTTTGAGAGACTTGAGCACATTTTTGCAAGCAACTTTCTTGGCCATGATTTTGTCTCGTCCCGAGCACGTGCTCTTGTGAGTAACACCATCTGCATCAATCTCCACTGTAATATAGGCTACACCATTCTCACGAGAGACGACATCCTTCTTCTTTACGTAGCCTTTCTGGTCACAGAGTTCACTTAACTCTCTTACCGGATGGGGCTTTAGGGTCTGTGGTGTAACTAACGGTTCTAAAAGTGGTCGTATGCACTGAAATGTAGTGTCTTGATTGAAGCCAGAATCAACAAAGATCGCACCAGCAAGGGACTCGATAACATCTGCAAGTACCTAGAGAGAACCACAAAGGAAAGAACAAGTTACAACGCGTAAATCAGTATCAAATTGGATTAGTTTTTGGTATGCAATACCTTAGGGAAAGTAGTTTCAGCCTCCCATCCGAACGTGGACACAGGGTTCTTGAAATCCTCAATAGTATTACATATCTGCCTCTGCAGATCCGGTGAGGCATGAAGGATGTGCTTGTGCAGGCTAGCCTTTATTGCACATTGAGCATAGCATTCGTTGTTTACCGAGGCAGACCTCAAATCTGTTATTAGTCCTGGAGACAGTCCCGGATATTTGAAGTACAGATGTGCTGTAACGACATAATCCAGTACTGCATCTCCGAGAAATTCTAACCTCTGCAATATAACCAGGTGATCATATCAGCAAAAAGGCATAAATACTGTAACTTTTTCGCGAGTTAAACATCACAACTATTAGTTGTTAATTCCCTTTTACTACCTGAACAATGATAGGAATAGGAATATTGAACTTAAGAGTACGATCTAAAGAGAGTGAGTTCGAGAATAACCTGATAGCATCGTGGAATCTCAGGCAGCATGTAAGATCCGTGAGTAAGTGCTTCAACAAGGAGAGATGGATCATGGAACTTGTAATGTAGCAGGGATTCCAAGTACTTGACATTAACGAGCTTCTCAGCATTCAATGGGAAGTGCCTTTGAATCGGTGCATCAGCAAAATCGATGTCCATCCCTAGCCATTTCATCAATGATAAAGCGGCTACTTCCCCGCCTGAGCTGAGGTAGGCACCTATTAGTGCCTCAACCACATCAGCTACCCTCTTACTTCTAATCTTCTGCTTTATCCTACTATACATCTTATCTGAAGACGTCATTAACTCTTCGTTGAAGCTGTGAACTTGTGAACTATCACCTGGAATGATCCATGCTTGAAGAGTGAATGCTTCGTTACGGATAAATCCCTGTAATCAAATAGTATATATTAGAGATATGGGGTTGATACTACCCAAACTCCAAATGAACCCAACAAAAAGATCAACAAGGAATACCTACCGGTATTTTGCGAGCACATCCAAGCTTGCACAGTGCAGCATTGGAAATGATTTTACTTTTTTTAACACAGAGAAGACCCTCGTGATGATTCTCGTGAGTCTTGAACAGCTGTGTACTGACAGCATATTTGAGGAAAGCGTCTCCAAGCGTTTCAAGTGATTCCAAATGAAACTTCTCGAGACATTTCCTTGTTGTCACTGCTTCCAAAACCTAAAATGATAAAACAAGAAGTAAGTTGTGAGAACACGTGAAGTATGTATGAAGTTCAAAGATATGAGATAAGATCATAGCAGCACATACCATAGCAGTTGGGATGAAGACGTTTAGTTTGCAGTCATTCAAAAGCATACTATTTAAGTGTGAGGCCATAACCAAGGACTCAATCCGATGCATGATTGAAGGAACATATGAATACGTATAAAGGGTAGAAATAGAGATAGGTGACATGATAACAAAACAAAGTTCAGGAGGCAACTGAACAGATGAATCAGTTGAATCTGCAAAAGAGACCAAAGCTAAGTGATCATACGTAATTCGTGAACTTCATAACAAAATGAGAACCAAATGATCAAACCTTTAGCCTTCTGAGTTCTGTTTCTCTGAAGGTAATTGTGCACTTTCGAAATACGTTTTCCACTAAGAAGTGGTTCTTCAAAGCATAGTTCGATTCCTTGCCTGTAAAACGCGCAGACCTTAATATCTTGAAACCAAAAGATCATGTATGGTAAAAAGTGAACCAGAAACTCAGAAGCTAATTGTACATACCGCTTTTTGTAGTATTCTCGGTAAGTAATGGATTCTCCAGTTCTCACATTCAACAATGAGTTGCAATCCAAATTATCTAAAAAACCGGTAATGCAGTATATATTGCCATTATGAGGTGTAAAGACCAATGAATTCTCCAACAGGCAGCTACATACCACCCCAGTTTTGGTGTTCACACTGCGTTTACGATCTTGTGTAGAACACCAATCCATATGCTTATCCCCAAGAACTTGTGACGGAAACAGCAAAGAATTCACGCATTTCCAGTTTATTTCAGAGGATTTACCCACAGATGGGAGCAAGAGATAATCGGAAACTGCAGAACCAATAGGAGATTGACCTGCAGCCAAAGCGTCCTGCAGTTTACTCAGATCACGGTCAAGAAGAATTTTGAATACACTAACTTGAAACCTCTGACACCTTCGAATCTGGAGATAGATAGATAGATAGTATCACGAATCATTTTTACGTGTAACGAGTAAAGAGATGATAAAAGTCATCAAAACTATAGTCACCTCTTCAGAAGTAAGTGTAACAACTTTACTATACTTAAGTTGAACTTGCACACGTCGCCTCCTGTCAACGTCCAAGTCAAATGCCAATATTTCATCATCACACTTGAGCTTTGTCCTAACAGCAAGTATAATCCCATGAAGCTGGAAATCGTCGTAAGTTTCATGTTGCAACTCAACTAGGTAGCAGTAGTACACTGCTTCTGTCTCATTTCCGAAATGACTAACAAATTCTGGTGGGAAGTATTTTGATTCTTCAACGGTATGGATTTGACATTCTGCAGAATATAATAGGTTATACGTCAAGTACCTCAGTATAAGAAAACAACATTACATAAAATATATTAGAGTTACCCAATTCTTTGTTGATTGCTTCTTCCTCGACGATATCTGGAACAAGATTGTCAGTCAACGCACCCACACGATGAAGCTCTTTACAAGCTTCCAAGCATGCAAGTTGCCTCAATATTTTAGTACTATTCCCCTGAACAGTAATAATTCTTTGCAATGGGCAACTTTTGGGAAGTTGTAGTGTGCACGTTCGTGATTCCTTATCAATCACACATCTAGGATACGATTTAAAGTACCTACAATTGAAATGAGTGTCAGTCGGAAATGCAGAACTAAAACGATACCAGATTCCTTAACACACATAGCAAGGAATATGCAGTACAAACCCGTCTGATGGTAGCCTCGAGCAATAGAAGTATAACAACGATACGCTAGAACTGAGGGTAATAATTGCTCCTGTGCTTTCGACTTTGTAGCAAGGCTCATCATACATTTCATCAACTAGAGGTGAACATGGTTCAGAAGCATGACGTAATGATTCTTGCCGCATCATCTCCCCACTGGCCATAAAGTTTTGCATTCGAGCAAGGGTTGATTCATCTCCACTACGATTTGAGTCAAATTGAGAAATGATCAGTCCATAGATATAATGAAATCTTTTCCAAATATTGCACAAAATATACCTTTTGACCATCAGAAGAAAGTCGGAGTTCTGCATTCGAGCTCTTCCACGAGATTGTATATAGCTACAAACAGTAGCTGAGGGATCAAATCGAATGACAAGGTTGCAACTTTGAACATCCAAGCCTTCTTCAAGAATAGATGTCGCGACAATAATGTTCACCTGCAGTATTTGCATGAATATATAACGGACTTCAAATCTTCAGAAACGATCCAAAAACCAAAAATTGGACTTACCACACCCTTTCGAAACTCTTCAACAATTTTATTCTGTATTTTCCTACTCTGTGACTGAACCACGGAAGCATGTCCCGCTGTGCACTCAGTTCTCCAACCACTTAGTTTCGGAAGCAACTCATTCAATAAAGATCGAAGAACAATGGCTGTAATAATTCTCTCAACAAATATGATACATCTCAAATCCTTCAGATTCCTGGTGGATCACATACAAAAGCTCACATGAAGTGCCAAAAAGTACATAAAATGACTAATCAGTAGATTTAATATTCAACCGCTCTTACCTGTACTCGAGAAGAGACTCTACAAGACAATGAACTTTCGATGACAAATATCCAGCATCCGTATTTGCTTGAATATCACCACCAATTGACCAATGTGGCCCTATGTTTGCCGCAAAGAGTGAGTGAGTGAGACAGATTTGAGATAACATAAAGAAATCGAAAACATGTAGAAAATGGATATTACTAACTGTTATACCAGAAGGTAAGCAAGCCGAGAAAACCTTAGATGCATCCGAACTGAAATCTCGAACAATTGTTTGAGCACATACATCTAACTCTCCCCACGAGAAGAAGTCAGTTTCTTGTTGAGACAAGAACTCTGCTGCCTGATTCATAACAAAAGTCATGTTCGGAAAATGATCAAGGCTAAACCGATTTTCTTTATAGACACTAGCATGGAACAAATTTTACCTTGAAAGCCAGCCAAACACCCATCTCACTCAAACAAAATAAGAAAGCGGAATAAAGTTTTGATAGACGTCTTTTTGCAGATGCAGCACTCTTATCAGACAGAGTTGATTTTGTGATCGAACATTCATGCTGCAACGACAAGAGAAGTTAAAACAACTAAAATTGGAAGAGCAAAAATGTTGAATTAACGTTTACCTTTTCTTTCAACCTTTCCATGTCATGAGCTAAACTTTTAGACAATGTGGAAGGAATATCTACATGTTTATATATCTTCAGCTTCGGATTTGAGAACGGGATATACTCTGCCAAAACAGCTTCACTGTCACATGTGTATACCTTCATTTGCAAAGGGAGATCACAATCAGACGAACCGAATATATATATCTAAATATATGTTTATGTTTTCTTTCTTATTCAAAAGATATGACTACAAGAAAGAACCTTAGAATGCATAAGATTCTCAAGGTCATGAATCTTTCGCCAATAGCTATCTGGCGTGCTAGGGCCTGCACAAACACGAGAATTCACAAAAATGAGAAAAACAGTTACTTAACAGTATGATATACTACATCTCAAATTTCGTCAACCTTTGGACTTAATAGGCGAAGCAGTCATCCCGAATATTCTTGGAAGTTGTGCACTCTCACGGGTTAATTGTCGATGATAAAATTCCTGGAAAACACAATAATCAATCATCTACAACAAGAATCGCTCAAGCACTATACTAAGTCATGATACTCAGACGAACAACGTACCATCATTATACTTGCATAGGGGTGTTTGCCTCGTGCATTGTGGCACTCATCGAATATTATAACTTTTATCATATCTATCTGCAAAAAGTTGTGCCTCAACGCAGAAAGTAGTATAGCCGGAGTCATAACAAGTACCTGAAAGACGAAGTCTTGGGGTGATTACTTATGACACATACATACAAGTACTATATATATACAATGCTGAACTTAATTATAAGAGAACCCCGCCATAAAAAGGATCGTAGAACAAATGATGACGACTCAAGCAACTATTATAGTTTATACACACCTCATGGCCATCTACTTGACGTTTCCATGTAGCAGCATCCCAGAAATCAACCCCCATTTCTCCCCAATATGTTCCGACTTTCAAGTCAGTTTGCATCATCAGAGCATCTCCTTGCTTGTAATTATCAAATCGACAACATTAGTACAAGTCGAATAGACAGTTTTGGACCTCAAACAGTACAAAAAACTCAAAGCATGAGACAACTAATGGAAACAACAGTTCTATCTTAAGACAAAAAGCAAAGTAGCTCGAATATTTGTTGGGGCTTTAAGAGCAAACAAAGTGTGAGCTTTATTGAGAAAAGACGACAAAAAGCAAAAAAGCTCAAAGATTTGTCGAGGGTTTAAGCGCAAAGAGCGTGACCTTTATTGAGCAAAGGCCACAAAAAGCAAAAAAGCTTGAAGACTTGTTGGGGCTTTAAGCTCAAAGAGCAAATAAAGCGCGAACTTTATTGAGAAAAGGCTATAAAAAGCAAAAAAGCTCGAAGATTTATTGGGACTTTAAGATCAAAGAGCAAATAAAGTGTGACCTTCATTGAGGAAAGACGACAAAAAGCAAAAAAGCTCGAAGATTTGTTGTGGCTTTAAGCACAAAAAGCAAATAAAAACGCGAGCTTTATTGAGAAAAAGGCAAAAATGAAGAAACATACAAATATGGTGAAAAAAAAATGACTATTTTTACTATAAAGTGATCAAATATCAATAGTTTAGCGCCTTCGCCCTCTTCAATATGTCTTAGAGCCTCAATGACGACACTGAAGCACACGTAAAGGAAGTCAAAGCACTCAACGCCTCACTTCAAGACTTAAGCGCGCCTTTTGCTAGAACTAAACAAGAAAGAAAAGTTTAAGTGTATACCTGAGTCACTAAAACAACAGTCGGAACCAAGAAAACAGCTATGTAAGGAGATGGTTTTCGAAGAAGATAAGCATAGCTTCTAAGAAGCATAATAGCAATCAAGGTCTTTCCAGAACCAGTCTCCAAGTAAACAATTGTGTTTTGCTTCAATGCAGCCTCCAAGGCTTCCAATTGATAGCTACATAAACAAAATCAACACATACATTACAAATATTTCTTTTTTTTTTCGAATAAAAATTCATTTTTTTTCCGATCAATGTAAGACTCTAACCTTCTTGCAAATGGCAAAGGATCAGCAGAGACTAGCTGGTTTCCACAAACAACATCATTTGCTCGCGCCATCGACATGTTATCTACAAAATCATTGATTCAAACTTTTAACTTTGCGAGTCTTGAACTGATATGCCACTTTTTTTTAAAAAAAAAATAAAAATATATATATATATCATTTCGACTAACGAAAGTCAAAATATAATCATTTCTAATAAAATCATGTGTGATAAAGATACTCCTAAACTTTGCAAGAATGGACTAACACATCTTGGATTATAAAAAAAAATAAATTTCAAGAAAATCAATTCATTCACTTCTATCATCCAAAAAAAAGTATATGTAGACTATTTGTGTAACGTTAAGAATTTATATATATATATGAGTGAATTTTTTAACGACAGGTATATCAACTCGATAGAAACATAAAATTTTATAACAAAGAAACCTCACTTGCTAGAGTTGAATTGCAAAAAATTTTGTTTGCCAATTTTTTTTTTGAGTGTTTAGTGAAGAAAAAAGAATGAGACAGAGGACTATTATATAGCAATGAAAAAAATAACCCCCCCACCCCACCCCCACCCCAATATGATAAATAATAAATACATTTTTTCCTATATTACCCTTGAGAATATATTGAATACCAATTGATTTTCTTCTTTAACATATGGAAATTGTGATAATGAGAAGGGTATTTATGTCATTTACTATATGACTAATACTATCAAGAATAAAAACAATAGAAAATATATTAAATATTTTTAAAAGTTCAAAACAAAATTGTCCTCTAGCTAAAAACCAAATTTTAAATTTAATATTATTTGCCTGAATTTTTTTATATCTTGACTTCTTCATAAATTTATATTTATTTTATAATACAAAATGTTTCAAGATTGTAATTTGAGGAAAGCCAGTCATTATTATTCTGTAAGAAAAAATACTTATTGTATTACTTTATAAGGAATTTATTTAATTTAAATAGTTTTGGTCAAAGATTTAAAAGATTTATTAGTATTCTGTATTTATAATTTAAATAATAAAGTAATTTTATTACACGTGTCATTTTTTTTAATCTCTTCAAAAATTTGAAAAATTAACCACTTTCTAAAAATGTAAGTAAAAGTTTAATTTCTTAAAAATATTAAATTTTGATTTTTTTTTATATATGTTATAAATTCATTGAATGAGTTGATGATTCATAAAGTTAGTACATGGATAACCATTTATATTTATCAGGTTTCATGAAATTTTTGCATAAAAATGTATCTATTTATTGAATACGAACTAATTTTTAATTTAGAATTAACAGTTTAAAAAGAGTTAAAATTTCAAACAGATCAACTTCAACTTCTAATTTCGTCTCAACTGATTCAATAGTTTATTTATTTATTAAAATTTTGATTTTCCACCCAGACATGTCTAGTATCAATTATAAATGACTAAATCTAAATTCGTGCTAAAAAAATTTCACATAAAAAAATGAAATACTTTCTAACAAAATCAACTCGTATAATCAATAAAATTGTTACTAAATATCAAATTATATCATAGTAATTTCTAAAACCCATAATTATCTATTCTATAAGTATATATATAAATTGAAAACTTAAAATTAAATAAATTATAACTATCGATTTATCACACTATTAAATATGAAAATCAAGCTTAAAATGAAGAAAATAATTTTATTTTTTTTAGGGAAAATACCCAAGTACCCCCTCAACCTACGCCTGAAATCCCAGAGACACACTTATACTATACTAAGGTCCTATTATCCCCTGAACTTATTTTATATGTAATTTTCTACCCCTTTTTAGCCTACGTGGCACTAGTTTGAAAAAAAAAGTCAACCATCGTTGGACCCACAAGATAGTGCCACGTAAGCTAAAAAGGGGTAAAAAATTATTAATAAAATAAGTTCAGGGATAATAGAAACTTAGTATAGTATAAGTGTGTCTCTGAGATTTCGGGCATAGCTTGAGGGAGTACTTGGACATTATCTCTTTTTTTAAAAAACAAACCCACATAATGACAAATTTGTTGTCTGCTAAGTGTTAACTCTCACTTATAAAATAAGAGAAAATATTAATTAGCTTTTGAACACTTAAATGTTTATATCAACTACTTTTAATTTGCTAATACAAACAAATTCTAATTTATATGTATGTATATGAGAATTTTTTTTTGAAGCTATTAAATTCAAATGTATAATCAATATTGCAAATAATCATAAAAAGTTTAAAATTATCGCGTTTAAATTCTGAAGCACGTACATAATGATTTATTGATGTTCATTTGCGATTTATAAATCAAAATTTAGTCAAACAAAAGAATACATCATTTGCTAATCAAATATCTAAAAATAAAAGGAACAATTACTATTCTTTAATTATTCTTATAATATTAACTCCTAAAATATTTAGGATTAAGACTCTAAGATACTTCTCTATGGTAATTATAAACCAAATCAAATTTGTAATGTTGATGAATTAATACAATATAATCCTTAGTCATAAGCTCTAAAAAAATCAAATAAAGTAATATAATGGCGCAAAAAAAGAAAGAATAATCAGGTATTTTAATCTATCTTTCTCATTTTTTATTCTAATTTGTCATAGCAGATTTAGAATTTTCGAAAAATAAAGATAGAGTCTCCAAATTCGAATCTTGAACAACTGAGTTATTCTCTGTAGTTGGATATTTTATTAAATTTGTCTGACCATTTTTTCCTGTTCTATCTAGTTTACGGTTCATATTACAGAGGAAGTACTTGTCGAAATCCTTAGCAGGTTACCTATATGGGCTCTTGCTCAATGTAAATGTGTTTCCAAATTTTGGACAATATTGATATTCGATCCTTACTTTATAAGAGAAAGCATTCATGCATCATGCTAAGAACGACCAAGTTTTCCAATAAAACATCTCGTGAATCCAACCCAACCAAATCTTCTCTGGATTTTTTATGTTGCTTATAAGTGCATTTGCATAGGACTGCATAAGAGAAAATCATATGAGTTTAAAGCGAGCGATCAAATCATTTTTTTTGCAGGATTGAACGAATTGAGATTTTCTTTAAGACACTGACTTGTCACGGACTTAGGGTATTCGCTAAGATTCCGTGCAGCACTCGACAACTTACTCACGACTCTCTCACGATCTTGTACTTGTAAGCTCAAGTAAGCCTTTAAGACTCGGAACGCTAAGAGAATGCAAAAAAAAGACTTAGAAAGACTTTGGAAGATAAGCTTGAGAGTTATGCTTACCACTTTGGTTAGATTGTTGGATGGATGATTTACAAATGAGAAGGCCTCCTATTTATACTACATCCTAAGAGCCTAAGAGTAAATAAAATTTACTATACAAGTTCTTCTACTAACTACACTTTAGTCCATATTCTAGATTGTCTAGAATATGTTAAACTCTCCTATAAAGATCTAAAGTATTCTAGAGAATTCTCTAAAACTAGAAGGTACTAGAGCTTTCCGCAAACCTCTTCAAGACTCTAGATCCTTCTCCCCCATTCGGACGTAAAATCTGGCTGACATTGTCGCGGGACGTCACACTCTCCCCCGACGACCGCATTGCATTGCGGCTGTATCGGTTGTCATGCGATCCCAGTATCTTTCTGCTGAAGACCAATTCTCATGCCAGCTTAGTGGAACTCTACACACTATGGGGGAACTTGTGAAGATGTAATCCTTGCAAGCTACAAATCTTGCGGCATGTTTGGTAAGGCAATAGCCACTTATAGAATACTACACTGTGATGTTGAGTTCGGGTAAATAAAGCCAAAACATGCAAGTATACGAAACTTGAGTTGTTGATATATTTTCCTTTTGTGTAACTTCAACTATAGGATCATTTAGAATCCTCGAAAAGAAAAACAGTCCAAACTCAATTACCTAATAGCTTTCCAAACAAATCCTTGTCAATTTTCAACTACACACTTGTACTAATTTAGTTAAAAAATAATCAATATAGAAAGAAATCGACCTCACTAAAAGATATATATTTGTAGCGAATTATACGTATCAAAAGCTCAATAGCAAACATAAAATTTGTTATAAAGCGCAATTAAGCAAACTATAGGTATAACATACAAATATAATTTTTATATTTGTTATGTGTAAATCCAACTCATCTCGAGTCGATACAGGTGCAACAACAGAAAGAAAGAGTCTGCGCAACTTAACTTAAAGGTTACATGTTCAAAAACGAATAATAACATTTTTGCATATTTTAAACCTTGTTTCCTATGTTGAACCAAAGTATTATATACCAAGGAAACTGAATTCAGGCAAATCAACTAAAATTTCGACATCAAAACACCAAAATTTCTTGTCAACACCATAAAGGGTTCAAAATGAAGTCAAAGGGGGCAACACAATATCTAGAATGAACAAAACTTTAGATATTCGACAGGATAAGAAAATGGTAAAGGAACATAATAGTTCTACGAATTCTCGAGTATCTTCTAATCAATCTAGGGGGAAGGGGACACATTAACTCTTCCATCTTCAAAGGTCTTGGACGCTCAAACCTACATATCAAAGTAATACTCAAAACAATGAGTCATGATCATCGATAAGTAGCAATTATAGAGCAATTACACTAGTCAAGTGGACAACTTAACTAAAGTGAAAGCACCAAAAGATAAGTATATACCTGGAGGAAGTGACTGCTTCAACTTGTCAGCCTTCTCAAAGTCAGACACACAGAGTGTGTAAAGGTACTTGGAGCAGCGAACCTTGAACTTAACCATATCCTTGTTCTTCTTGATCTTGACAGATCGTGCATCCTTCCTCCTTGCTGTTAGGAGGAAATCCTTGATCTCGTGGATTTGCTTCGGCTGAAACCAAAAAAGGGTTCAGTTAAAAATTTACACACAAGGATAGAAATTTGCAGCAAAGTAGTTCTAAGCAAGTTACATACACAACCTCAACAAATCAAATGGCAGTGAACATGAAATGTTTGACAGCCTAACAACAAGTAAGAACTAATGTATGTAGGATAAAGCAAGGAAAAAGATAACAAGGAATCACATTCATCAACATATAAGCTATAATCAAATCTTCAAACTTCATTTCTTAAATCAATACGAGATCTAATAGCAACTAGAAGTTAAGTAGCTTTATCCACATTCCCCTAACTGCTCAACATATACCAAGATTATCTAGCAAACACACACATGAGCACGAAGAAATCCAGTTTTTTAATGAAGAAATCAACTCTATTGTTGGGATCAAGTAGATGCAAAGTAGTTACAAAAGTAAAGAAGCAAAACGGTGAGCTCTTACACTGCTAATTAAGAGTCTGGGAACTGAAAAAGTTCAGAAAGAAATCAGGGGAATCTAGAGGGGATTAAAAACAAGTTGCTTCAGTAGCAGCTAAAAGAGGGCTAAAATCATGGATTAAGTAACGCTTCAACCACCACTAAAAGAATCTAATATATCCACATTATGTATTCAATACATGAAGGCTTCTTTTTCGTAACAGAAAATTCCTAGAGGTTCAACTCAGTGGACAATGAGTCCACCGACATGCCTTTTCCACTTTAATTTCTGTCAGCAAAAGCAAACCTTTCCCACTTAGATACCATGCTTTCGCAAAACAAGAGCCTAGCCAATCCATCAGCACCTAAGCTCTAACCACCAGGTCAGAACTCCAGAGGCTCAAGAATAGCTTTACTATTCACGAAAAAACTCCCAGAAAATTAACACTTCAAGCACCACCAAAAGAATCTAATATCTCCACACATCAGGATTGGCTTTCACAACAGAAAACACCAAAAGATTCAGTAGCTCACAGTTCAAAACTCGACGAATTACGAGCCCCCTCTCATCCCTCCACCACTTACGACACTACACTTTTGGCCATAAACCAGTATCAACAACAAAACTCACCCATCACCACCTAAGGTCTCACCATTTAGACACTATACTTCAAGCCACAAACCTGCATCAACCACTAAACTCACCTATGACCCATCACCACCTAAGCTCTTACCACTAAACCAAACCCTTCAACACTCGAGCTTTAGCTTTTCTATTAACAGAAAATTACTAATTCCACAAGCACCTATACAAAATTAGGTTACACCAGAAAAACCAACACTTGAACAAACCCAAAAAACAGAGAAAAAAAACAAACTTTAATCACAGAATGACCTAACAATCAACAAATCCCATCCCAAACCTCAAACATTAACCTCAAACAACACAAACTAGTTTCAAAAAAAAAAAAACTACAACAACACTTCATTCATCAAAAACTCATCTAAAATCAAAACATCACAACAAAATGAACAAGCATACAGTAAATTCAACAATGTAAAACACAAAAAGAACACAAACCCACCATGATTAGGTCTTCAAATTCGGGTTTTGCTTCTATTCCTGCTGCTGCTGCTGCTGAAGGAGAAGACAAATGGAATAACAAAGAGGCAGTACTATATAAATGGGATCGCTAAAAAAAACCCTAATCTGTTCACTTTACAATTTTACCCCTAACCCGGAACCGGTACCGGTACCGGAACCGGAACCGGCCCAGCCCATTAATATCCCGTCAGGCCCGGCACAATTATCCATATTCCTTACAGGGCCTTAACTAGCCGTTGGGCAACGGCCCAATAACGGATATATTTTCTTACCAAAAATCCCAATTATAAATACCCAAAAAAATATTTCATTTTATTACACTCACTTTCTCTCTCTCAAATCATCTCTCTTTTAAGTTTATTTGCGGCTATCTGGTTTTGACTTGATACGACTTTTCGGTATCTATTACTTTTTATTTTAACGTATTGAATTTTTGTTAGTTTTGTTGTTATGTCGTCGAGTAAAGGTATGTTTAAAGGAGGGCATAAGAATAATCGCGAAAGTGTATCGAGTGAGGAGGAAGGAGAATGTAAGAGGGTTTCTGGTATGAAAAAAATTATTGACGATGATTTAAATAATAGAAAATTATTTCGTGTTAGAAAGAAATACAAAAAAGAAATTATAAAATCAATAGCTAGTGAAAAAACTCTTCATTTTACTTCTCCTAAAGATTTTAATGCATATATCAATAGATTTTATTCCAATCGTTTGATTAATGGTATTCCTAGAATAACTCGTTTAAACGACATTTCGAATTTTTATACACAATATCAACAATATTTACGTTTTTATTTTTCGAAACTCGATCGTAGAGTTTCTCTTGCACTTGATATTTGTCGTGATGTTCGTAATTTAGATTATTTAATTGTTACGTGTCATTGGATAAATTCTGATTGGTTAATGGAAAATCGTATTATTGCTTGTCGTTTTATTGAAGATAAAAATAATAGTAATTTTATTGTTGCATCAATTAGAGATATTTTGACATTTTTTGGTCTTAATAATAAAATTATGTGTATTTCTTCTAATAATAATTTTTTTAATGATATTTCAGCTTTAGAAATACAATCTATACCACCTTTAAATGGAAATTTTCATGTTAATTATGTATGTGAAATTTTTAATTTAATTGTACATGATATAATTGATCTTTTTAGTACAAAATTAGAGGAGCAATACTATTTATTTTTCAAAATAATTCAAAAACAAAAATTAAAGAATTTAGAAAAAATTGCAACGATTTTAACCTTAAACCTAAAAAAATATCAACAGACACTTCTAAAAATTGGAATTCTTTATATATTATGTTAAATGTTGCATATAAATATAGGGAGCCAATTTCTGTTACATATAATAATTATATTGAAAAAAATTCTGCTGATTTTTTAATTGATTCAGATTGGGATATTATTGAAATTATTGTAAAAATTTTATCAAGATTTCATAAAACTATTAAAGAATTTTTTAGTAATTCTGATCCTAATATTTGTAATATTTTAAGTCATATTACTAATTTTGCTTATCTACTTTCTAAATATAAGGATAATGAAATTTATATTCCAATAAAAGAAAAATTCAAAAAATATTTTATTCCTATGCCACCTATTTTTCAAATTTCTGCTGTATTAAATCTTGATTTAAAATTAATTTATGCAAAAGAATTTACAAGAGGATTATATGAATTATTAAGTATTGGTGAGGAAGTAAAACCAAATTTGGAAGATGCTAAATCTAGTTTATTTTCAAATACTGAAGCATTATTTAATTATTATAAGCAATTAAAAAAAGATAATGATAAAAAATTAAATATTTCTAAACCTAAAGATATAGATTCTCTAGATTATTGTGTGGATAAGTTAATAGGTTTAAAAAAAGCAAGTGAGTTTGATTCTTATGTGAGCCAACATGGTGAATCTACTAATATTAGTATTTTGCAAAGTGGAAGGATAGATCAGACATTTAATCGAGTTATGATAAAAATGGTTCGAGATGTGTTCAGTGTTCCAGTTGTTTCAACTGTCACGTCAGAAAGGATGCGGATTCGGTCATTGTCCAGGAGTACAGCGAAAATGCTAGTGTGTGTTGAAGATTGGATTAAAACAAAACGAAGAAAGCAATACGCAGAAGAAAAAACTCAACTAGAAGATGGAGATGAAGAACTTGAAGATGATGTGATAATGTTGGATGATGATGAAAGTGATAATCAAGATTATCAAACTCCAATTAATCCTTCTTATATTGATATAAAGGAGTTGATTAATATTTTTTAGAAAAAAAAATTGATCTTATAGAAATTTCTATTTTATTTTTTATTTTTTTTTTGCAGAAATGAAAGTAATTAACTTTCAATTTTGTATAAATTTTGATTATTTTGAATATCAAAAGTTATATTCAACCCTCTCTTACCATTGTGAAAATAATTAGAATCATGTAAAAAAGCAAAAATAAAATAAAATTGAAACTATATTCAGAATACACGGAGTAACTCTATTAAAATAAACCCTCTCTTCCTATTGTAAAAATAATTAGAATCATACTGGGTAAAAAAGCAAAAAAAAAAATAAAAAAATCGAAACTATTCAGAATACACGGAGTAACTCTATTAAAATCAACCCTCTCTTACCATTGTAAAAATAATTAGAATCATACTAGGTAAAAAAGCAAAAAAAAAATAAAATCCGAAACTAATCAGAATACACGGAGTAACTCTATTAAAATCAACCCTCTCTTGCCATTGTAAAAATAATTAGAATCATACTAGGTAAAAAAGCCAAAAAAAAAAATTGAAACTATTCAGAATACACGGAGTAACTCTATTAAAATCAACCCTCTCTTACCATTGTAAAAAATAATTAGAATCATACTATGTAAAAAAGCAAAAAAAAGAACTTCCGAAACTATTCAGAATACACGGAGTAAGTCTATTAAAATCCGAGATCTCTGGTTAACGATGAATAGGTTCAATCCTCATACCACTCTCATAAGGTGGTTGCCAAAAATTAAAAAATAAAATAAAATCCCTTGCAAAATAACCAAGATGAGACTATCAACTGAAGTTAAGCCTCTTAGTTTTAAACTAAGAAATTGTACAAGACTACTGCAACTGCAACTGCATTAACAATAAACAAGAAGTCGATGGAACGCGTACTGTACTCAAATGTGTCGCGTTTAAAAGCATTTTCGATGAACAACAGAAGGTCCACTCTCGTCGTAATCAGCTTTGGTTATGTGCTGGTTTTGAGGGAAGACAACTTTGGCAAGTATAGCACCACCAATCCATGCTGAATATGAAGTCAAGTTTTCTGGCATATATTCTGGAGGCTGTAAAGAATATCACAAAATCAAAATTCAATAAGTAGGTTATGTCATCGTGCTCGATTAGAGAAGCAACGTCGTAGTTCCTGATCACACTACCTTCTCTCGTGCTCTTCTTAGCACAACCTCTCTCGTGTTCCTAAGTTCGAGCCTTGTGCTAAGCTAACTAAGTCTAGTATTTAAATGGAGAAGGGTAGGGGAGTGGTTGGCTCCAGACAGATTTCTCGGTTATTAAAAACAAAATCAATAAATTTTCCTCTAAGTTGGGATTTACAAGAAAGATACCTTTACAAGCGAAGGACGAACTGCTGATGAGCAAAGGGTAGCTTCTCTCTGAAACCGATCTTCAAACCCTGCAACCACGAGCGACACAAAGGTTTAATTTATAAATGGTAACAGTATATTCATCAGCACAAATGCTATGCTGGTACCCAAATTTACAAAGATCCAAATAGTTATCTATCCTGGTCTTCTTACAAGGACTCTTTAAGACCTGTAATATCGACTCTGCTTCAACTACAAAAAGTTCTTTATACCATAAATTAAAAGACACATAGCTATCTTCTGTAATGTGTTTGTCTTCGAAGCACCTAGCATTTCTCTCTCTCTAGACAGTGATATACAATCTTAATCTTCTGTAATGTGTTCGTCTTCAAAGCACCTAGCATTTCTTTCTCTCTAGACAGTGATATACAAGCTTAATCTTCTGTAATGTGTTCGTCTTCAAAGCACCTAGCATTTCTCTCCAAGAGCTCCACCATATACAGGTTTTATTCATATGTATGTTAGCCCGCAAGACCCAAGGAACAGCAGAGTCTAGACTTTACAAATGGCCAGTGCAAACTTCAGAAGGAAGGAGGCAGTTTGAGCATGACCAATCCGTTCGTGCCAACTGACTGATAGAGGGTCTCACGATCCGTTCCCCTCTTCACCTTACACTCATTCGTGATATATGTTAGCTTAAGTAGTGATGGGGAGGAGGAACAAATTTTACTTCTCTTCAATGTGATACTCCAAACTGATCTACCTCAAGTTACAATTATTGTTGTTACGTTCTTGTTGTTATTAAGACAATCTCAAATGTATCAGTAGATAAATATCGAAAGCTTGCCAAACAAAATACTATAACGGAACATTTAAAAGGAATAGTACACTTCCCAGTGCATTAATTTGAACGAGAAAAGGACTGTCTGTAATAAAAGCCTTTCAAATACATACAATAAAATTGAACTATTTGAGATTAAACCAACCAAAGTCCAAACAAGAAGAAAAGTTTTAGTAACAAACCGACACGAAGAAATACAGGAAAATATGAGCATTTGTCAAATTATATTCAACTAAACAAAGAGATGAACAAAACTGACCGGTTAAAGTAGCAGTGCCACCACAAAGTACCGTGTTCTCTAGCAGCTGGCGATGATTTTCAGATGACACAGACGAAATACTATGAACAAGCTGCTCAACTATTCCATGAGTATCATTGCCTAATATAGATGGTTGAAACAATGCCTCTCCAACAGTGTATCTTTCTTTTCCAATTGTGATTACCTAAATCACAAAAGATGAAATGAGATTCATTCAGACATCAACAGTTCTACATGGTAGATAAGGATGACAGAACTACAATAAACGAACGCCAGCAGGAACTTTTTTTTTTCTTTAATCAAAACCACTGAACTGGAATACACAATGATCTTAAAATGCAACTCCCCTTACTGCTATTAATCTAAGATATTTAGTGGAATGCAAAAATCTCAGCCTGTAGTTTCTATATTATGATGTCTATGTAGTTGTCTAATATTCACATTGATGGTAAGACCCCATGTTCTCAATCTTTTCTAACTTTCCTGTATAGCCTTGTTCCTTCACCCTCCTATCCTGAAAATGAGTATTGCATATGGCAGCACTCTTTGGAACCCTAACTGGGTGACTTGTGCTATTCTACAGAAAGAGGCAGAGGAAATATCTAAGATCAATCCTAATAATTGTTAAATCAAATCAGTCTCCGACCTCATCAAAGCGCAGCGAAAGACGTCAATCCTAGAAATGTTAAAATCAGATCAGTATTCAACCCCATAATGGGTCACCGGAAGAATTCACCAATGGAGGTTTTAAGCCTCTTTGCAGGAACAAGACAATCAGAAACAAGAGTTCAAAGGCATAATGTACTGGCTTGTTCTACACCACAATGTCCTTAGGACTTAGGAGAAATCAAAAGAAGGATTTCTTTCAGAGGTTTGAAAACAAAAGCTTATGTTTACCTTAAGAAACTAGAATAAGTTCTAGAAATTAAAGATGTATTAAAATACAACCAACTGGTTTTCTATCAACTTCATATAATGGTGCCTTATAAGCTGAAATGTAGTGCACAAAAACCTGGCCATCAGGCAGAGTATGTTTCTCTTGCAGGCAAGAGTGTTGAAGCTTCTCATAGGCAATATCATCATCAGCACAGCATGCATACTGCTCTTTCAATTTTTCAACATCAGAAATATTGAGTTTCACTGTGGGATTTGATTTACTAAGCTCATCTGCTAGTAGCTTTGTCAAATCCAATCCCCCAACTTCCAACCTTCTTGATGCTATGTGCTGAACAGCACCCTCAATGACAGGTGCAATATCTAAAAGGTCATAAAAGAAGACATTCGGAAGAACTCTGAGAAATCAACACAGATGGGAGAAAAAACAAGGAAAAGTAAAGTAACATTTCCAAAATAGAAAACAAACAGTTTAACCTTTAGAAGAAGCACACGAAAAAATCTTGAATGTTCATTATAGCAAAATAAGCAGAAGTCATATTTCTGATAGCAACAGAGCGAAATCAATTCTCATAGTTCCTTAATCCAAGGCAAGAGTAGAAAACATCAGTGTTCTGCCCATACCAAATGAATAGAGGCTACAAGATTCTTTTCTTTCTGACCATTTATTTGTAAAATGTAAGCATCAAAAGGGTCTCACTGTATCAACCCTGAGTAGTGATGAGCGATAAAGATATTTTTCCTACTGCTCAGATTTTACTCAAAAGCAAAATTGTGTTACTAACTTACTATGAGCTCTCAAATTACAATACTTCTAAACTTAAATGATGAAGTCTCTAATTATACAGAAGAATATGTAGCATTTATATGCAAGAGTGATATTACAACACTGCAAACTAATATCCTCCTTGTAGAAACCCAAAACCAACTTATCAAGATGCAAGAAGATGAATAGAAAGTATTCAAGGTCATGAGAATTATCATGTTCCATACAGATGTGCTGTCCACCAGCACACAATCTTCTCTTGAATATATGTCGAGAAAATTCTGGGGTGGTAGTGGTGGACATGGCCAAAGAAGGTGGAAACACAAGGTGGACATGTGCAATGAACAGGAAGAAAAGAGGTATCGCCTCTTTTTGTTTTCAAGACAACTTGTTAGCTGCAGTTCTCAATATTTACTTGTGCACATCCAGTCGACTAGAGTTTAAAATCAGGCTTCTACAACCATTGATCTCTTTCTTTACACTCTTCTTGTGGATATGCTTCTCATCAATTGAGATTGCACCTACCATGTGCCCCAAAATACCTCTAAGGGGGGTGATAAACCATCCCACGTACTGGTTCTTTGTAAAAATTACCTCAGTCAGGGAAGCCAGTAGCTTGAAACCTTTCATGAAATACCTTTCTCTTTTCTAGAGCTCATATTTAAGGTTAGTGATTTTTGTGGATGCATGTGTGGTGCCGTCCCTGAGGGATATGGCTGCAGCAAGGTTGAAGTGCCCCATTTGTACATATATTTTTTTCATAAATCAGCATTAACTGTAATAGGTACAGCCTAAAAAGGCTCAACTATAAATAGACGAAGAAAATGCAGAACATTGAGGGACATATCAACCCTAGTAACCACAGACAGGATTATAACCCTGATCTGTTTCTCGAAACTAATAAAACCAACAGTACTACTAAGTTTTTCCAACCAATACTGCAATGATAACCACATTCTCAAGCCTTCATGTCTCCGCTCACTTATACTTTGCCAAAGGAAATAGAAACAAAATTATGTATGCTACCTAATGACAAGTGACTAAATAAGCAGGCTAAATCTGATAACAGCATAAGTAGGCTAAATATGATAACGGAAGACTAAGTGACAGAAAAAACAAAGAGTCTTCAAATACATGGATGTTGAAGGGTGATAAGCTTTAAGTAATGCAGTTACCAATTTTCCCATGACCAACATCAACAGTACAGCCAGATATGCGTCCAACTGCATAAAGCGACAGTACTGCCTGCTCAGAGGCATAAAACCCCGAGATGTTGAATGTTTCAAACATCAACTGCACCAATTGTTCCCTAATAGCCTGTTGACACAAAGGCAACAATATGTATATTAAATTACATTTCCAAACCAATACACAGAAAAGACTCCAACTTGATGTTGCAGTTAAAAAATAATAAGCAAAATCTAGCATCTAGAACCAATGACTTACTATATTCTCTATATTTCAAAACTTTTCTTTAACCTCATAAGACCAAGCCAATTATTAATCCCTGAGGACCCTCTTTAAGCTTCATACCTAGATGTGCTGAATTACAGAAAGGAAAGCCGCTAAGGACATATTCACTTAGTTGCTGTTCCTTTTTAATTTTTATATCGATGTTTCTGGACCAGCTTGTGTGCATCTAGATTAATCCATATGTCACGTCCACAAGCACATGTTTCCAAGGTAATACTAATCATGCCCACCAACCTGGAGTAAATGGGCTTACACCAAAGGTTGTAACTAGGATTTGAAACTGAGATTTCCAGGCTCTCTCAGTTACTATTCCCTAGCAAAGGAGTAAAGCTTTTCAAGTTGACATTACAGCCCATCCAATATGCAATTCTTTAAAACATTTTCTTGTCATGTGCATTCGCAGTTTGCATACTGAAAAATCATTCACTAATTTCTACGGAAATTTGGTACTAGCCCCCAAAAAATAAATAAATTACAGAAATTCTGAATAAGTTTTTAAAGAAAAATCAAGAACTCACCTTGGGAGTGCAGAGCGGGTCAGTGAACAAAATTTGACCTTCATTTCCAATTTCCCAACCAAGACCAGAATAAAGAACATGATGCAACAGGTCTTCCATTGCATCCCAATCTTTAACGAAACCCCTCTCAATGGGATCCACAGCCACTTCCTCCTCCTCAAACAAGGAACCTTCATCATCTTCAGCAATGCGTTTCATTTGGGTTGGTATTACCTAAACCATACATTCCCAAATTTACAAAAAGCAATAAATATACCATTACCATCTTAAAATCCAAAAGATACACAAACTTTCAATCTTGAAGCTCTTTCCTCATAGGGCCTTCTTGTTCTTCATTACCAAAGTTACAAAAAGCATTAACTATATCATTATCATCTTAAAACCAAAAAGAAAATATCGCACAAAATTGGGGCAAAATAACAAGTAAATCGCAGAAAATTCCGATCTTGAAGCTCTTTCCTTATGGGGTTTTCTTGTATTTCATTCCCAAAGTTACAAAAAGCCTTAACTACATCATTACCATCTTAACACACACACACACACACCAAAAAAAAAATACACAAGTTGGAAAAACAAAACAAATAAATACCAGAAAGTTCTAATCTTGAAGCTCTTTCTTATGGAGCTCTTTTATACTTCACTCCCAGAGTTACAGAAAGCATTAACTACAACATTGCTCTCTTAAAAACCCAATCCACACAAAATTGGAGCAATTAACAAGTAAATAGCAGAAAGTTTCAATCTTGAAGCTCTTCCCTTGTGGTTTTTTTCTTTTACTTCATTCCCAAAGTTACAAAAAGCATCAACTACATCACTACCACCTTAAAAACTCAAAAAATCCACACAAAATTAGAGCACAAGTAAATAGCAGAAAGTTCCAATTTTGAAGCTAAAATTCATATGGGGTTTTCCTGTACTTCATTCCCAAAGTTACATAAAACATTAACTACGTCATTACCATCTTAACACCCCAACCCCACAAAAAAGAAATACACAAATTGAAGCAAAATTAACAAGTAAAAAGCAAAAAGTTCCAATCTTTCAGCTCTTTACATATGGGGTTTTCTTATACTCTGCCTATACACAACCAAAATCAAGAAAAGAGTTATAAATACAGTATAACCATAACAAAGCTCCAAACTTTCACACAAATTGAGGTAATACAGCAAGAAAACTCCAAATTTGGACCCTTTTTTTTTTTGGTGGGGTTCCTGTTTTACAGTTAAGAAAAGTAAAAAAAAGTACCATAGCAGGAGTTTGATCTGGAATAGCGAAACCAGCTTTGAGAAATTTAGAACCAGCATCCACTACTACTGCCTCCATTGTTGAAAGCTCTGAGAAATTGTTCTCTCTTTCTCTTTTCTGAGTAAATTAAAATTCAAGAACTGAAAATTGAATTTGCTGCTATTCCCACCTCTTTTATTTTCTTCCCCTTTTCATCTTTATTCACTCTTCATTTTTATATTTTTTTTTTCATATTTTGGTATGTAATTTTTTTTTTTGTGTGTGTGTGTGTTTTGATATGATAAAAAATATTTTTTTGAAAAAAGCATGGGAGAAGGAAAATGAGTTGAAATACTCTCAAATTATGATGTTTTAATTGTTATACACTTTTTAATAGGTTTGAATGATTCAATAAAGTTATTTTTGTTTATGAATATGTTTTTATAAAAAAAAATTTATTGTGATGTTGAATATGTGTATTTAAATTTATCTAAATTTATGTGCATAAAAATGTTTCTGTATTTACCTATATGTGCTATATAACTTGTTTGGTAAAGTTTTATAAGGCCATAAATGTTTTTTCCTTTTTTAAAAAGTGAGATATTTAATTGAAGTATGGGAGAAATTAAGTGTTTGTGAAGAGTAAAAGAAATTATTTTTCGAAAGCTAAATAATTTATTGATAAAGTCAGATTTATCTAAAGTTGATTAACCAGTAGCCTCAAATTCAAATTTTAGAAACGGAGCAATCAATATGATTAGATACATATCTTTCATACTTTATTAGGAAGAAATGAAGAAATATACGAAAACATGATTTGCATTTTTTTAAATTTCTGGAGGTTTCACCCATTGAGTAATGAACAGTTTTTTTTTATCGTTATTTGATAAAAAAAAACAACAAGAAATAAAAAGAGAGACACAAGTATCTCGTAGAACATTAGAAGATACAAAAAATAACAAGTATCTCGTATCTCTTAAACAACGTTTTTTGCATATCAACGATATATTACTTTCTGTCTACTTATTTACTAGATCTCCTGTTATATAATAATAAATAACCGATAGCTACTTTATAATTATTCACGATAAAGGATAGACAACTTCTAATAACCATAAAAAACTACGGTAAAAGAACTGTTCATATTGCTCCATGGGTAAAACCTCCAGGCATTTTGAAAAAACGCAAATCAGTATCATTTCCTATCTTTCTTCATACGTGTCTTATCACACAGATAGAAGGCATTTCCCCCTTTAAAACGTCATATATAGCGTAAATAGAACTAATCGGACAAATAAAATTTCAAATATCAGATGATTATATGCAAAATTTCCTCAACTTTTCATGCTTGAGAAGTATACAATAGTTCCAAAAAAACAAAACATGTAGCAACTAGCATATAATAAGTTGCCTCATTTCACTACCCAAAAAATAATTACAGAGTTTCCATTTACAATTATTTTGGCTGAAGCAAAACTGGATTGCTGCTTATTTACAAGCTATACACAAAAATAAAAATGTCTTCAGTTCTTCAAAACTGGATTGCCTCGAGAAGAATTCATCGATAGAGCCACGTGTTTCTCTGGAAAAAAAACACGATACAATGGTCGTTAGTAGGTTAGTTAAAGACTAAAGTACCACGAAACGTTGTTATATATCAAGGGAGGGGAGGGGAGGGGAGTGTGTACTAACCTCCTGTCGCGATGAGTTTTTCAACACGAGATACAATGTGTTTTCCGTAAGTGTATTTCTTGAGGGCAGTAAGGTGTATTCTAATACGCGAAAGAATTAGTTCACGACTTTGATCATCACATGTCTCAAGAACCTTCTGTACTACATAGTTTCCAAATGGATCCTTCATCATAGCCTGCATTTCGTTGAACTTTAACATGTTAGATTTTGAATGACAATGAAAATGTTCAAGCAGAAAAAGAAAAAGAGATGATTATGTTGTTGTGGAGATGGAATGTATATGCAGAAAAGGGGCATTACGTGTTAGCAGGGTCCGAGAAAGACCAGCACACAAACTATCTGGAACGTATGATCACTCTCTCGATTAAGCCTTTTACCTGTCTTTGAATTGAACATGTTGGTTACCTATAGTTAGCGCTCAGTTTCTACCCGAGAAGCCTATTCTGTGCACTTACCTTGAGTTTCGTACTGAACTTTACTGATAGACGTGGAAGGTATTAGACAGGGCGATGAAAAAAGATGAGAAGGGACAGCATCACAGCAATTTGTGAATAACAAAGTTAAGCAAATATCTTCTCTAACGTTGTTATGTGTTCCGATTACTAAGCTAAGGATAGAAGTACTACATAGTCTACCAATTCTACTGTCATGATGACTAAGATTTCACCGTAAGAACAAATACATTATATGACTTCTCCTGGAGGTCCTGATTAGAGTCCTGACGTTTGTAGTGTTGATTCATGTTGTTGCTGATACGTTCTCTTCAAGACTACGTAATTAACAGGATTTTAAGTGTTTTCTAGTTCACGAAGTGAATGTTCATCGCACCTAGTATTCTACCCCGTGCTAAAGCAAATGGCAGAAGCACGGATGTAGAACGTTCACTTAACACATGCAAGAATAAGAGATAGTGTGTTCTTGTTTTTCCGCTTTGCAGCATTTTACCTTTCTAATGCAGAACAGAATGGTGCAAAATCTGTGTAAATTAAAGAATAGTAACAGACCTGTAGAGGCTCATTTTCTTGTGTCGAACCAAGCATTTCGTTCACCAGAATTTGACGCTCCTCTGGAGTTGCAAAAATCAAGCACTTTTCAACGACATTAGAAGCGTACTTGTGCTGACTCATCTTTACAATTTGTCCAGTAAGTTTGCCTATTATCTCAGACCTCTCATGTGGTTTACCGTGTTGCAGTACATGCTAGAGAAGTAAGAAGACGATCGAAATAAGAATTAATAACAGAAACACAGCAACTTATAACACAAAAAATCGAAGAATTCCTCATCATCTACTGCAGACGTTTATCAGCACTCGGAAATACAAAAATAAAAGCTAGTACCTTAATAAACAGCAGCTGCATAAACACCTATTCATCGTTTCAGCAGAAAAGTAGATGTTGGAAAACAAACTCCACATTGTAACTAAATATTCAGCCAGGACATATACAATCAGCTAAAGTCGAGCATATTCAGACGTTTTATCAAAGGTGAATAGAACTTATAGTCGGAAACCTCTGGTGCCAGTTGGAATCGCGTATTAATCTTTTCCTGATTTTTTATCAGTAGGTGTAGTAAAGAGCTTTGTTCCTGTAACTTGGCGGTCTACATTGCTAAGAGCTTACTTGATTTAAGACAGCAATCAAAAAGGCGGTTTCAGGTCAAATGAGAAGTGCCTAGAGACAGTCTTAACTAATAACGTAAAGTAATGATGACAAGAAGATGAAAATGTGGTAAGTCGATTACCTGAATGACATAATTTCCATATTGATCAAGCACTAGAGTACCGGCAGCCTGCATTATTTCATCCATGATGGTCTTTTGTGTCTCCGGGTTATTGCAGTACTCAAGGACTCGCTGAAAATGAACAGATCCAAACTGGTTGAGGGAACTCAACAGAACAAAACGAAGAATCGGAAAAAGATAAAAAAAACATATCAGTACCTGAATGACACGGCAGCCATAAGGATGTGTTGATAGAGACCCAACATGCCCGAAGAAGGAAGCTACAATAAAGTGAATTCGATTTTGAGGTACATACTCTATGCACTTCTGAATAACATGATTACCATTCTGATCACGAACACATTTCATCACATAGCCATCTAGTTCTGTAGCCATTTGCTTCTGCAGTTCCACATCAAAGACTTCCAAAGCCTGTGATCATATAATATGTTTCATTCCGTAATCCAGAAAAAAAGGACAAAAGGATGAACTATTAAGCAAGGATATCGTACTCTATCTCTTCGTCTGACTTAACTGTTATAGAGGATAGAGTTCAATTACTTTGATGTGATAAAAAATAGTTTTTTGACTTTCTTAAACTCCGAGTCAAGTCAAAACCATACAAATAAACTGAAACGGAAGGAGTAGACAAACACATATGAATGCACAAGACGTGACTGTGCACTAAAACTAGATCAAGTTATTGTACAGGATAAATAAAAAGATCAACCTTCTGAATAACTCTGCAACCATACATTTGAAGACTCAGAGGCAAAACATGACCGAGAAGTTGCCTTGCTAGTTCCTTTCTTTGACTCTCCGTTCCATGCTCGAGGAACTGTTTACATTGATTAGCAAATGACAATCAACACAAAATTCATCTAGGATAGTGTACAGTTTGAAGAGAGAAAAGAAAAAGATAACGATGGTTTAAACGACTATCAGTACCTTTTGTATGACATAATTCCCAAAGACATCTGTCATTAAACTGTGAGCATGAGGAAGAATTTCGGGGAATATCTTCATCTTTTCTTCGACAGTGGCAGTTTCCAGCTTCTTTTGAATAAATCGACTCCCGTACTGATCCTTACTAAGTAATAAAAAAGAGGCAGTAAAGGAAAAAAAGAGATGATATAGCTAAAATATATACGAAAAAAGCAGCTTAGATGCACCTGAATTCGACAACATGATTAAGAACATCCAAAAGATCCAACGACCTGGGGTTGTTCTTGAGATCTTCCAGTAGAGACAGTGAAACATTTCCATCAGTAACGTTCTCCGAATGCCATGAACTTTTAGATTCATCGGTAGGATTTCTCAAGGCAGGAGGAATCTGTGGGAGAGGATCACTCTGATACATAGGACTTCTCGATCCTACTGTCACATACAATGAATTTGCTATTTTATTCTCTTGGCCTGAGCCAAGAGCATGAATCACATGATACCTATCCGTTAAATTGCAAGAATTACGTATTAAGGAAGGGCAATATTGTTGCTTCTGTTGCGGGAGTGATGCTGTATCAGCATACATTGTTCCAAGAACTTTTAATTCTGTATTGCCATGAGAAGTTGCATATTTCGGATCACTCCTCAGATGACGTCCATTCCCATTGACACCATTTAAATGAGAACCTAACACATTTTTCAAACAACGTGAGCACAAAAAGTAATTCTAATGCACACGATATCACGACTGATCAATAAACCTTACCAAGATTGTTATTCAACACCATCTTCGGGTTATATTTGTATCCACCAGGTAAATATCCGGTAGAATCAACAACGTGATTGTTATTGATGTGTTGTTGGACTCTAGAGTTTTGACTCACAAACTCAGGACTGAGGTAATCCGTATGTCCATCAAGGTAGAATGTGGAATTATGGTCAGCATAATCGGAAACAGTACCTAAATTTTCAGCTCCATAGTATTCATTTAGCTGATGTTGCACGCCCTGCCTATAACCATTTGATAGTCTATTTTGAAGCCAAGTCTGCTGCATATTATCGTCATGTTGAAGGCGAGATAATGAGGCAGTAAGATCAGATACATCGGCATTGAGGCCATTTGGGCTAGTTATGTCAATTGAAATCTTGGGACTAGGTGATCTTGTAAATGAACGAGGGTCAGGTGTTCCACTCCTTATCATTGAATTGATGGCAGATGCAGAAGAATCAGGGTGATGTGGATTAGGATTCTGAATCTTCTCCAATCCAGAAAAGCCGGGAGGAGCATTTCCAGTGTGTGATGTCTTTGTGTGTTCCGTGCTTTCAGCGTGTGAAAGATCAGCAGGCGCGAGTGCAGATTGGTCAAGTCCTTCCTGAAAAGGAAAAGTATATCTCATCTTAATTCAGAAGATTCGGAAGCAACATGAGAAGTGGAGGAGGAGAACGCGGTTGTCTTCATTAGAACTCATGGATTCAGGTACGTTTCTGCATTTTCTCGACGATTTGACATGATAGATATTGAAAAGATGATAACTTTCATATGAACGTTAATTTGTCACGAACACATGTCAACTTGAGAAAGTATTGGTACACGTCAATAGAAGCATTTCGAAATAAAGCAAATATACAAGCACAAGTCAAGAGAGATCACCTGAACTATGTCCGCAAAACTCTTTTTCCTCACACCAATTCCAGTGTTGGATTCCAATGTTCCTCGTGACAGATTCCTCGCAGCAGTCTTCCTCAGCTTAATCAACTCGTCTTCCGCCCTCTGTATAGGGAAACCAGGTTGCATCGCGAACAATGATGAACCACCACCTTGTTCCATCAAATTCTTGCTCATAAAAGCACATCCTCCTGCCTGAACCCTCTGAGCAATTCTCCAATCTTCTCGAGACATCAACGGAGGGGGCAATCTAGGATTAAGATTGACATTTGAGTAATAGTACGCCAAGTACGCAGGGTGTGATCGAATTTGCTCTTCTGTCAAAATGTCATTGCTTGAATTACCACCACCACCACCATTGTTACTACTATTAGATTGTGCTAAGTTAGAATTCTTAAACAAACTTCCAACAACACTCAACGATCCTTCGACAGTAGGAGGAGCACTACCACTCCTCGATATATTCAAATCCCTCTCACGTTCACCAACAATATCACGATCATGTTGACGTTGCTGTTGCCTCACAAGTATCGACTCGAGCTCACTCTCCAAACTGTTCTTTCCCTTCAAATTCCCATTATAATTTGGTGCCAACATCTTATCAACATTACTCACATTCACACTAGACAGAACAATGTTATCTTCCACACCCCCTTTAGTCATGTCAACTATACAAATCCCATCAAAACACAACAAATTATCACAAATTAGAGATCCAAATCAATACCAACAAAGATTTTAACACATCAAGAACAAGATATACTAGTACCAAATGAAAAGTAAACAAACTTTGACTAAAGTACAACAACAACGAACCCCGTGTAATTCTACACGCGGGATCTGGGGAGGGTAGAGTATACATGAACCTCCCAGAAAAGTAGAGAGTTTGTCTTTAACATACATTAAAAGTGCTTACTCATGGTCTATCGCGCACTTGATAATGTCACTCTGTACTAGTGTCCACACATGTAGGTACCCCGCGCGTTGTGGTCTAGGACGGGTAGAGTGTACACAGATATTACCTTTGTTTCGCAGAGGTAGAGAGGTTTTTTCCGAAAGATCCCAGATCAAGAAAATCAATAGTAATAATAAAAAAAAATCTCATTTCTCCACCTCATAATTGCTAAGAACAATTAACATACTAATACTATACAAACAGTGGCAGAACCAAGAATTTCAATAAAGGCAACTCGGTGAACTTGTGGGGTCCAGGGAAAAGTCGTGGCAGAACCAAAACTTTCAATAAAGGCAACCCGGTGAACTTGTGGGATCCAGGGAAAAGCCGTGGCAGAACCAGAAATTTCAATAAAGGCAACCCGGTGAACTTGTGGGGTCCAGGGAAAAGCCGAACCACAACGAATTCTAACAAGGGAATTCAAGATTTCACATCCTATAATTTTGAATCGCGAATTCAACTATTTTAATATATATACAGCATAATTTTCAAACGAAAGATAATAATTCAATTACATAAACATAACATTCAAATTAAACACACAAAAAAATCATATCCAATTTTTTTTTAAGACATAACAAAACATATATTATATGAAAATTACTTACATTGATGGAAAATCTTGATGTTTTTTTTTTCTTCTCAAGCTTCCATACGACAATCTAGTAAAAGGGGTTGGGGTTAGAACATGAAAGATGAGGAAGTTCTTAGATTAAGACTTAATCAAACGTTAATTAAGCAATTATTAAGGTTGTTCAATTCTTTTATGACTGATAATTAATTACGTGTACTCCTATTGTTAGGGATGTGTTGTGGTTTTACGTGCATGAGGGATTTTTTTTTTTGGTTAATTAATAACTTGTGACAATAATTATTAGAAATTAGTATTAATTAATTAAATCTTGTTTAATTTTAAAAGGATAAAGATGTGTATAATAGACACGTGTTGTAATTATAAGACTTAAGACTTAGTTAGGAGAAAATATTGGAACCTAAAAAAAAGTGAATCTTGAAAATTTGTAAAACACTAATAATTTGCATTGGCCAATTCTTTGATTACTTATATTTTGATATATTTATCAAAATCATTGTCAGTGACGGAGTCAAAATTTTCATTATAAAGGTTTAAAATCTGAAGAAATAGACATACGAAATAGCTGAAGGGAGTTTGATATTTATTATATATACCTACAAAATTATTTTAACCGTATAAAAATAATATAATTTTTCACCGAATGATATTCAAATGAATCCCTAATAACAATGTGATTGTATCAAACAAATTGTGTAATGTAAACATAATTTATAATGATATTCTTGTTACAAAGTTAGTTAAGCATCCAATAACTAATGCCATAAAAAGAGAATTGTTTGGACTAAATCATTTGAAGCCCAATTTGTATAAAATATCGAAGTTCGAACGCACCTTCTTTCTTTTATTTCATAGTCTCTTTTTCTTATATTAAGCATCAACTCTAAAAAGAGACGTAACGTCAAGAGACTCCTCCTGAATCAAATGACACAAAAAAGTCTTTATTATGTTCGATTTATGACTTCATGACGTTACGCTAAAAGAATTAGCTATTTTGTAGAGATCTTCTTTCACCATTGGCCAACTTGATTGTGGAGATTGTGAATTCAAAGTGAATAATTTTCCTCCCTTAGCACAACAAACAGCAACATTGTGTCTCTCAAATGTAGGGCTTTCAACTTGAAATTCTAATGTGTAATATTTTTTATTAGAATCCTCTCTTAAATTTGCTTGAATTAGTGTCCCTTTAACATTAGGTCTTTTGCCTGATCCTGTAATAATCTTCACTATAGCCTCACCTACTTCCTTTGGTCCTCCAAATGTCTCTATCCTGCCAAAAATCGCGTTGAAAAGTCGTCACGCAGAAGCTTAATCTTAAACGATGATAAATCAGACTTGTATAAATGGCGCAATACATGAATGTCTTTTAATTTGATACTGACCGACGTTTATGTTCTCCAGTAGGTTAAACTTGTATAAAGTTGAATAAGTAGAGACACACGTTCAGGTAGGACGTATGTATCTACTTATTCAACTATATACAAATCTAAGTTGTTTCTTGTATTATGCCAAAATAATTTGACTAAAAGATGCATAATATTTTGATATACTCCTAATGATAATGCTACCTTTAAGGACTAACTAGCAACAACAAAAAGATTCAGGACATATAAAAAAAACCTAGCTGATTTTTAGAATTATTCAGAATAAAATCCTAACAAAATGCAATATCGAACTTAGTAAAAATTATATGAAATGTACATCTTTTAAGTAAGACTAGGGATGGAAGCTTACGAGAAATCAATAGGAACTTGTGAAACAATGACACTAACATTGAGTTCTCCATTTGATCCCGGAGGACCAAATGCAACAACTGGTTCATTCACATTTCTCCGTCTCCGATCACCATTGCCACTCAACGATGGTGGATCGAGTGATCGTTCTACTCTCCCCGCGGCTCGATACAATATAGTTTGATCACCAACCCAACTTGATGGATACACAAACTCTGTAACAGAAAAAAAAATCCGTCACAAATAGTTTTAGTGGCAACTCATATTATTGCTACGAAAAGTCGAATCTTTTGTACTTAGTTAAAAATACCAATGATGTTAACTACTTACTAACCAAATCCTTCATTTGTGTCAAGACATCGAGTATAACCTCCGATAGGGTAGATTACATCGAGCTTAAGACTCCGAGCACCATCGGGGGATAGGCCTAGTAAGGAACTAGTAATGCCAGTAAAATTGGCACCCAAGGCTACTATAGAAGCTGTGGCAATGCCAGTAAGTAAACGCCGCCTGAAAACTGATTCGAGTGGTGAAAATTGATTGGGTTGGATTGTGTCGTTTTGGTTATCTGAGGACGACTCATGAGTCATGTATATTTGAATCCTTTTAGTGGATGTTCTGACTCTGTTGTCATGGACAAAATTCTGACTCCACCACCACTGATTAGACGTAGTACTTCTTGTACGAAAATAGTGATGCATTGCCATTATTTGAGTCTTTTTTTTAGCTTCTTGATTGGGGGAATGACTATGGAAAGTTGTGAACTTGTGACATAGGAAGAAAGAAGATGAAGTAAAGGCTATCCAAATCTTGTGGTCCTTATTGATTCTTGCATTTCTTCTAACTTATTATACACAATCTAGATAACCACTTAAACTATTTCGATTGAGCACATAAACAAATGATAAATTGTTTCTCGTAGACAAATTACATATGTACTCTCAAGCACATTATGATGATACTAGTTAAAATAAATCATCTCCTTGAATTATAGATCAAAACATCATGCATGTTCTAATTTTTGTCGAAAGAGTGTGTATAATCCGAGGGAGACATTTTATGTGATTAATTTATCTACGTAATGAATAGCTGTGACCATTTACACATCATGTGTCGAAACATGTCATACTTTTGAACGTCTAAATGAAATTTACGTTCATCAATAAGACAAATACAGAAGAAATGTTGAAATGCTCCTCAGCACGATTAGAATTGTGATTTGAAGGCCAAAAAGGGATCAAGGCAACAGTAGGATTGGTCAACTACATGTGAAGTACACTACTATTTTCATGTTGCTATGCCATTTAACAGAGGCATCACAATTGAACCATTTACGCCACACAGCGTAGATAGATTTTTATGTACAATTACAAGATCTTGTGCGTAAAGCAAAAAGGATATCTTGAACCGCGAAAAGTAAATTAATTTTTGGGCTTCTTTTGTGAGCTCCCCTCTCCTGGTTCAAACTTGCGTTTTATGCCCAAAAAGTGCTCCACCTGAAAGACGTCGCGATAAAAATTACAACCCTGGGAACTAGATGATGATCAAATAGAGAGCAAAATGTGCAAGCACTAAAAAGAACATGTCAGATAAAGCATGAGAGTGTTCAGGTGGACAGCTAGTGAGCACACGTATACTTGCATTGCTCGGACTCTTTAAAAATACTGACAGGTGCAAGTTGGGTACTCTAAAAGTAGTGCATTTTTAAAGGATCTGAAACGGGTGTGGCAGTATTTTTGGAGATTCCGAGCAACATAACTATAACAGCATCATAGCCTTTCTATGTAAGTATAATCACCAGCAAAAGACACTGACCTTCTTATCACCAAGCATAGGGGTCAAACCTCCAGGCAAGTCCTTCTCAACAGTAGCAAAACCACTTCGAGGATCACTAGTTTGCCTGAAAATGACCGAACACTTTGCAAATTACAAACCATAGAGAATGTTGGAGATAAATAAAAATACAAGCTTGCGACAGGAAAAGATGAGAGATCTCTGACAAAATGTATCTCTAAGGCCAAATCAAAATTGATAGAACTTCAATACGGCAGAAGTATAAGAACCCTGCCCTAGGCAACTGACAAGTCAGCTGCATAGTTGATAGTCCGCGGGAAAGATCTACTTTTTGAATTAAAGCACTTTAAAGAGAGTAAGGAAAAAAACGAACCCTGGTTTAACATGTCCGCTAAGAACAATATATGGAGTTCTTGTTTGAGCATGAGTTTCTCTCATCCTCTCCACAGACTGTGATGGAGTATCTGAATTTTTCATCTGTTTTATCTTCAGCTCCTCCTGGTATTGCCGCATACGCTTTTCTTGCTTCATCTTCCCAGGCCCCTTCCCATGAAATTTATGTGAAAGCAACCGAAAAGCCTCCTTTGGAGTCAGCTGAAGAAGAAGAAACCACATATCAATTGAAAGATGAGGCTACACTAGAATAAGCTCGTAGAACCAGAAGGAATTCATCAAATAGGTGCTCAGCAGTCAGCCCCCACTCTACCCTCTTTTATTTGGTAAGTATCATTACAGTCATTTTCATTATATGAAATTAAAAGACCACCCCCTCGCAACCATCATATAAACCAATCTCATTATTAAATGATATGGGTGCACAAGTGGAATGGCGATAATGGACATAGTAGTCTTACAGGAGCAATCTCGCCATTCTTACCTGCTGTTCCTTAGGAATCCCCTCCATCCCATTTTATGTCCACACGCCAGTACTAAATTGGAGTTTTATGGTATATAAAGAGATGTCATTGATAATAAGAAACTTACACTGTTGAATATTGTAGAGGAAAAATTTCCCTATCAGACCATACAGACACAGTAAAATTTTCCCTATCAGACCATACAGACAGCAAAATTTTCCCTATCAGAAGGCAGTGACATCTTTGTACAAGAAAGTGTAGAACAGGAGGACAGCTTCCACAGAATTGTCGCGGGGGATACATTTGGATAAACAGAATAATACTGGTTGAGGGGTTAATAGCACAAAACTACAGGGGAATAGAAGTTAGAGAATCCAAGAACTCATTAATTAAGTAGAAGTACTTACGATTCGCCCATACTCATCAGTCCTTTCTATGTTTATTTCCTTTTTCCCGTCCTCGCTACGGATGCCTACGAGCTTGCTCTTCTTCTTGTCCATGTTTCGACCACCCCATTCAATATCTTCCTTGAGAGTACCTCGTTCTTGCAAAAGTTTGAGAACCCCTGATAAACCCTTTCCAACTGGAACTTCACGTATCGTATCATCTGGAGTTACTTCCATTTCCTCCTCCTTTACAGATGGCTCCTCTTCCTTGGTTTCCTTCACTTCGGTCCAACCACCATCCTCACTCTTCAGTTCTTCATCAGAGGGTTTTGGTAGCACGTCTTCCTCCATGAAAACATCATCGCTACCAGGTTTTTGTTCCTCTACAAGAGCAAACAGGTAATAATATCAGATAACGCCACCCTTGAAAGCCGTTGCCAAGTTCCAGTAAAGACCAAAGTAAAAGTTGAGTTAATGATAAAATAAAAACACAGCAAAAATGCAACATAAAAATGTGAAATATGATTGATTAACCGTCGTGTTATGTCCTTCCAATTCTACCAGACGTCCCTGGAGGGACGTAGAGATATATGTTGAATAGGAAATGTATGATTCTCTTGTCTCAGAATCAATTGCAGTGACAAACAAGATTTTTGCTATTGAAAAGCTTGTATTTATCTTTCTCTTGAAGAACTTCTACAAGGTCTTTTTGTTGAAAAACTTGTAACAAGGATAACTGTAAATGCTCATCACCCCCATAGGCTTGGACATGCAAGAAAAATGAAATTTCCATCAAAACAGCAGAACTTCTATTCACAAATAAACTGGAGAGAAGATTTATATACTATAAACCTCCAAATTTTGTTGCTTTCTTTTTCTTAATCATCTAAATTAGGAGTTGGAGTAAGAAGGACGAATGACTAATTGTAGAACATTTCAAAATTCTGTTTCAATATTGTATCTGGGGAGTCAACTGTAATAAGTTTCGGAATTTTGTGTCAATATATCTGGAGACTCTATTGCAGTATCGGTAGTTTGTTTCGATGATACCCCATATGAAATTACTCAACAACCACTAGGGGAGAAAAAGGGACTGTTAAATTGAAGGAGTGATTCCGTTCAGTGATTTGCTGACCTCACTATCCAGTGTTCTCTTCCCAACTCACAAATTACTCATAACTAGTTACACTTAAATTGTGCAAGCATACAAACCTATTATAAAAACATGGCCTATCCACCACATGCAACTGGATAAACCTTTACCAATTAACTTGAGAAATCACACATAATAAAATGGCTATTATCACAATCAGTCAAGCAAAATTAAAGAGTAGATTACCTTCATCAAGCTGAAGCCCCCAGACAAACTCTTCCATCTCTGTGAAGACAACCTTGTTCTCTTGTGCCTCTCCAGATGCAGAACTTGAATTATCCACCATTGAATCATTTGCACGGGAAGCAGCAAGCGAAGCAATTGACTCTGGAAAGGTTTTGGCAAGGCCCTCTTGCTTTCTCAATGCAAGTTTTCTGGCTCTTTCTAAGGATTTTCTAAGCTCCTCATCATCATCATCAAATACTGCATCATCTTCCTCTCTCTGGTTGTTATTAGTTTTATCGGGTCGAAGTGCTTTGGATGCCTCTTCAGCCTTGGCATAAGCAGCCTGGTAAGCATTGCTCCTCGTCTCTGCATCTGCTCTCTCCTTTTCTTCCTTAAGGACCTGCCTTGTCTTATCATTGCGAGAACCAAGATCACTGACACCCAATCCAGCAGATTTGGCCTCCGCTTCAAGGGCATCTAGATCCATCTTCTCTTTCTTCCTCAGTGATTTTTTCTTCTTGGGCTTCTTAAATTGAACCATTTCCTCTTGAGTATAGTAGTCGGACAATAATTTCCCAGAAGAGTTGAGGTCTTCCATCCGATTTATTGAGGAAGGCCCCTGAATCCTTCTCCGTAGCTGGTAATCAAAAAGGGTAACTCTGTTAACAAATGTAACCTGACATACAGTCTTGAAACCATACATGATTAAATAGATAAGAATGGCTTACCTCCTCCAGTTTCTTCTCTGCATCAAGACTGAAACCTCCAGTTGCATCAAGAATAACTCCCTAAAAGAAAATCTAGGGTAAGAAAGACAGATTGGATTCTTCTTAAATTGAGGACGAAATGCTATTAAACAATATTCAGGAAATACAATATTTTCCAATAATTAAAAAAGAAAAGGGAAACAAAGAGTTAAACCTCCTCTTCTGCCGGGTCATCATACTTTGGTAATATTTTCCTTTCAAAACCAGGTTCATCATTGAACCTACATCCAATCATAACGAGATATATTAGTCATTCAAACATAACAAAGAAGTGGTGATTACAGGTATATTAAATCTCACTTGTCATCATAGATCCCTGTTTTATTTTTTGCAGCCTTGTAAGCATCATCCCTTCGCTTCTGTTCTCCGATCTCCACATTTTCAAGCACATCAACCTCTGGGGTATACAATTCAAGTCACTACAAAATCCGAATCCACAATACTGAAGGCTGAAAGCAGAGATAAAACAAGAGAAAATATAAACATATCACTTATTTGGTTACCTTGATTAACATCATCACCAGCAAGTATGCTCTGATCTTTGAGTGTCAAGACAACAGCCCCACCTTCGACTACTTTGTCAAGCCCATGGAGTACTTTCATCCCACCTAGCTCTTCTGTTGAGAGAAATTAAAGACAAACTTCAGAGCATTCTTCAACTATTTCAATTAAGAGAATATAATAAAGCCATTTATTCCGTTCCCAAACTGCACAAAAGCCAAATCATAGTACATGAAAGGAATGACCTTGGCTACTTTCATTTCCCCAATGACGACTTCAAAATTTTGGATTTCACATGCAACACCAGTTTGATTAGAGTTGGATGACAGAGGAAAAAATCCACCAAAAATTTTTGAATCATAAGACGACTAAAACTAGAAGTGGAATCAAACATACTAAGAATGAAGAGCAGGAAGCTTTGCACCCAAACAAGAAAATGCACCAAGTATATTATTTTTTTCTGTTCCAAAGACAATATATTACGACTTTGATTGAATGTGCATGGTCTTGTAAAACATTTGATTAGAAATATTAACCAAAAAAAATATTCAGAAATAAGATCCATACTTGCAGCTAGCCGAGCATTCTCCTCATCATCACTTTCTTCTTCATTCATCTTGTCCTGCAAGATTATAATATATCATGAAGACCTGAAGTCAAATCAATCCAATTCCTACAGATAAAAGAGTCACAGGCACATCAGCAGACAACCTACCTGCTCTTCAAAAATCTTCGAAAGCTGTAAGGCTTTCTCCTTCTCAGCATTCCTTATCTCCTCAATCTTTCGGCTCTTGCTAACCCACGCCAACACCTCAGAAGCACCTTCTGATTTTTTCTTCAACCTCTCTTCCTTCATCCTGCAGTCATAAGCATTCCTTCAGCCTATAGCTATCAAGTACAACAAACATAACTTATCAAACCAAATCTATATTCTAGTATGTCAAAACGTCTTTCAAGAATTCTGTACAGCTAGCAACCAATGTCAATGTACAACTGCCCTGGTTAAATTACTAAACCACCACCATACACATCATAGGAGCCAGTGCACACAGCTACAAACCACGTGCTAGCTTAGGACAGATGATAAAACAAATCTCTCAACAAAATGAATTCAAATGGATAACCACTAACAGAATGGTACAATTACAGATTAAATTTACTAAACTAGCACCACCATTGCCGACTTTCTCCGGTTCGTTTCTAGTTAAAGTTACATTGTTAATGTTAATAACATCATGACCACCAGACTGGTGGATACCATCATTGACGCTATTACTGAAATGTGTGACAATCTAACACAAAGACTTAAGTCGTAGGGAGAGCACACTTCCATTTACTAGATTATGTCCTCAACACAATTCTCATGTTTTACTTGGACAGACTGAAAAAAAGCATGCCTCACTCAAGACAATCTTACAAGAAGAAGATTCCAACTGGTCAATAGGTGTTACATGTGTCAGTAAACATCAGAAAGCATCAACCACCTCATGCTTCACTGCCCTTTTGCAACACACTTTTGGAACATGTTCCTAGCCCTTTATCGTATAAACTGGTCTGTGCCCTTCAATATCAAAGATGCTTTACACTACTTGGAGCTCTATGAAAAATAGACACTACAGGATGCTTCAGAGTTAGCTCAGCTTATAAGCTACTCAATAAAGACCTTCAGCAGATGGACAACTGGCCTTGGAAGAACATATAGAAAGTTAAAATACCCTATAGAGTAGCATATTTCAACTGGTTGTTAACCCGGGAAGTGGTGTTGGCACATGATGACCCTAGCAAGAGAAATTTCAACATAGCTCGAAGTGCTACATGTATGCTGAATAAACTGAGACAGCACATCTATTTCTAAATTGTCGGATCACAGATATGCTATAAAAGATCTTCATTAGGCACAGAGACACTGTTCGGACAATGGCAAGAAAGATTATTGAGGTCTTGCTCAGCTGGCAAAAAGCAAGTACGAGATTGCAACATAGAGATAAATGGAGGTTGTACCAGCCTGCATTTGGTGGACAATCTAGGAAGAGAGAAATTCGAGATATTTTTAAGTTGAACTGCTTTAGATTTTTCTATTCTTGAGCTAACTAGAGATACATAGAAGATACTATTTCAGTGATAGAAGCCTTCGTTTTCTGATAGGTTGACGAAGCAGTTTGTTCTTCTTTTTCACATGTAAATATGGTTTCAGCACAACCTAGATGTTATATGGATAAATATTTACAAATTGTGCCTTCTCAGAAAAAACTAATATAAACTATAACAACTTTTTTCTTTTTTTCCTATCATATCACAAGATATTAGCTGAAATTGATTGAATGGTAAATGTTGTATTCAATTAAAACAATACAGTACGATACAATAGATCACACTACAATACAATATGATATATTATGAAACAATATAGTAGGATACTAGATAACAGAATACAATATGATACATTACGAAATAAAAGAGCCAGTAAAAAATGGGTTACTTACTTCAGAATGCGTTCCTCCAGCTCCGAAGCGGCAGCAGCAGATTGTGCTCCACCTGTTTCAACTGCATTGTTATGTGACCTCTCCTCATCTTCATGAGAAACAACAATTTCCTGCTTAGCTGCATAGCGATAATCAGAATCTTCATCCTTCCGCCTGTCCTTGTCCTTACTCCTATCATGACCCTCATCTCGCTGCCTACGGCTGCTCCTATCTTTATCTCTTGACCTCTCCTTATCATCCTCATCCACTTCCTTCCCCTTTTCTTTAGCTCTATCTCTCCCCTTCTCCTTCTCAGCTCCATCTCTACTACCTCTTTCCTTTTCCTTTTTCCTATCTCTTACCTTCTCACTATCCTTATCCTTGCTGCTCCTCACCCGCTCAGTCTCCCTATCTCGTTCCTTATCTCTTCCCCGTTCACTATCTCTCTCCCGGTCAATGTCCCGATCTCGTTCCTTATCTCTTCCCCGTTCACTGTCTCTCTCCCGGTCAGTATCCCGATCTCGTTCCTTATCTCTTCCCCGTTCACTATCTCTCTCCCGGTCTTTTCCACGATCTCTACGATCTTCCTTCCTTCTATCACGAGTTGACGAACGATCCTTCTCCAACTCTTTACTCTTCTCCCGATCTCTTCTATGCTCTTTCTCTTCTCTTCGTCCACTACTACTTTTCCTATCCTTATCCTTACTACTTCGATGCTTACTCGAAGAATCCTTAGATTTATCATACCCGCTTTCTTCCATATCATCTTCCCATCTCTCCGAATCAACACTTCTTTCACGTCCATCTATCTCCATCATTCCCATGGCAGGCACACCGCCGGAAGCTCAAGGGTAAAAGCAGGAAGAAATTGACACACTCCGCCGTGAGATGGAGGTACACCGGCAGTCAAGGGCGGCTTTAGGGTAAAGTAGCTAAAGCCCCAAAATATCTACGTAGTTCAATTTTACAATTTTGAATATATAATTTGAACAAATAGATATATATAAAGTATGTGATTTTTTATTTTTTTAGGGATACTATTGTATAAAGTTTTACGTATGAACATAAATATCAAAAAATTAAATTGAATCAAATAATTTTGATTCTTCGAAATTTGATGCAAGGATTTCGAAATTATGAAACACTGAAGAATCAAAGTTTTATCAAATAAAATTTAAAATTATTTAAATTATATTACGTAATTAGTTAATAAACAGTGAAGTGTAAACCTGAAACCTCAAAGTCTAAATGCATCTTATGGTTTGAATTCCGTATCGAAGAAACTTTATTGAACTTTTTCGCTGAGAAATCGTTATAAAGTGTTATAGCTCAATTAAAAAGAAATTTTTTGATATATTTGTATTTGAGAACCAAATCCAAATATGAGTTAAAAACTTCAGTTGATTATGTTTGGTCTGCGTATAACGGTCAAAAGAATTTTCACTTCTTTAATTAAGGACATTTTAGTTCGACATGCTATCTTCTTAATGTTTCAGTTCTTGATAGATAAGTTGGTTTGGATTGAGACGATCACCTTTTGGTTCGGAATTACAATTTTTTCTTTTTATCGAAAAATGAAATTTGCTTCGAACAAAACATCAGAATGAAACTACTTTTTCCTTAATTCATCAATTCTCATTTACGAAGAAGGACATGAAATTCGTTACAAATCACTAGGCCTCTTTTAAAAGGATCAATTAGGAAAAATGATGTGACACAACAAATTAAGGCCATGTATTTTTATTCGAAACATCAATAATTTTTTAAAATTTACATAATATATATAATGACAATTTGAAATTTTATAATAGATATGTGTAAATATATTTATTATCCATAATGATATATAATTAAACAGATATTATATACGCATGAATATAATATATTTTACTATTGTTATGCGCGTAAACATAATGTATTTTGCTATAAAAATATCGTATACATATGAATACACTTATTATGTACATTTTACCATTATTATATGTGTAGATACAATGTAATCTGATAAATTTTGTAATTAAGCAAAATTCACTATGTTTTGTAAATCTAAGTACAAATAACACTATACAAAATTTCCATCTTTTTATGGGAAATTACTTTTAATAGCTAATTTTACTCCCTTGTTACTTTTTATACTGATACTTTTAAATAATTACAGAACATGGAAAAATTACGTAATTTCGCGATATACACATATTACATATATTTGTGTATCTACAAACCCTAATTGTCACTGTCAGTCTCAACCTCACTCGTTTGTTATCCACGAAGTTCATCCACTCTTACTCCTACTTTATGAAGGTTGATAGGTTGTTTTCAACGGACCATCGGTCCAAGTAATAAAAAAAAAAGTACCACAAGGAAATACAGTACTGAATAAGTCATGCCGAAAAGAACTATAATTAGTACATATAATAAAAAGTTCATCCAGCCTTACTCCTACTTTATGAAGGTTGAAAGTTTGTTTTTCAACGGATCCTCGGTCCAAGTAATAAGAAAAAGTACGACAAGGAAATACAGTACTGAATAAGTCATGCCGAAAACAATGGAGAAAAGAAACAATAATTAGTACATATCATAAATGGACATTTGAGGACCTGCTGTTTTCGATAAATGTACAGGATACAGAAAAAGAAATAAACATTTTCCTCTTTGAGTGTTTCAAAAAAATAAAACAAAATCAATCTGTGTGTATATTTTACCTTTTCAAAAGTACATCTGAAGTAAATGTATATAGGATATGAACCAGAACAAAACTGGGAAAATGGATTCTAATGGAAGTATAGGATATGTCTTCAAGTCACAAATTATCTTCATTTTCAATCATATCGCGTACCTCACTAACGACTACATATGCTTTGTGGCCGCCAATTACTTCCGCTTGTTTCTTCCCATCCCTCCATAACTACAGAGAAATCACATTTACACTATGTTTTTACCATGAAAAGAGTAAAAGCATAGAAGCTAAAACCAGATAAGAGCAGAATTAGCTATCGAGAAGCTAAGTAGGTAGTGCTTGTTACCTGTATGGTCGGCATTTTCTGTTTAGGTTTCGTCACCACACGTATTTGGACACATGAAAAGTAGAATTTATCATCATTAAATGTATTATCAATAATTCAAACGACAAAATTTCCTTTAACTAATCAAATAAGAACAATATTACTCTCTACGAATGAAAGAACAGCAGCACTTTATGAAAGAAAAAGAGTGTTTCAAGTAGCAACACGTCTTTTAGCAAGTAAAGGACTTGTGCATTGTATGACTGTTGCATGCTAGCTGTACATATGAAGTTAATGTTTATTATGGGGTGAAATCATCTTTCATGCTCTGCCGGATGGCCCGAAAATGAAAGGCCTACTTAAACGACCAAGGGATAAAGCTATACTTCGGAAATCATGTGCATGTCCAACATTTTTTTAATGACCGTGGTGTCCAGATAACTCTGTCCATCTAGACAAGGCTAAGACAAATGGGAAGAATCACCTACAGAGTTTTGGTCTCTGCTGGCGTATTTGAACCTGAGAACTCGTGATTCTTAATACACTTCATTGTTCACTAGGCACAGCCTTAGTGCAGCACGCCTGATATTTTCTAAACACACTTCTTAAACTTTCAGAGGCACCCATGCCGCATCATCCTAATTATAATTCTCTAGCCATTGTCTGCATCAATTCATACTACCTATTTACAAAAACAAAAGTACCGCATCTATTGTGCGGGTAACCTATCTACCTCCTATGCAATTATACTGCAATTTTATCTACTTACAGAAAAGAATATCAGGTTAGGTATCCGACCTGACAGATAGCATGTACTGATCGGATACAATGCACCAGTCGTTGGATTAATTGAAGTGCATGCAAGTTGGCTTGACCCTACTGTTACTTAAAGAAAAATTATTATAGGATTGGTTTACCTATCATTGACAAGTCTGGAAAGGAATACGAATTTTTATGTTTTCATCAGAGGATGTTGCAAAGATGGTGTTACAATAGTCTCACGTGCTTGAGATAATTTTATAAGTTTTACATGTTTAGCAGTTAACAATCATATAGCAAAAAGACATTAAACATATGGAAGGTGTTGGGAGAAAGAAACCCTTACAGTTACTCCAGCGCGAACCACAAGCTTGTGTGGAACATTATTGACATCAACAGAGTAAAAGCGTGTTCTGGGACATTAAGATGGTAAAAGATTTGGATCAGTACCCAAATTCAACTAAAACTCTTCGTGCTCAAGCAATTGATGTAACAATGCATTCCTAAGTACTCAAGCAACTTCCTGCTGCAATCTATAGTTATAAATTGATTTTTGTAATCTACTTTCAGGAGTAACAGCAACCATCTAATCCAGTTTATGAACTCAAGCAATTTTAGTGTACTCAAACCTTCCCTGCTATCTAAATCACGGGGACTAATTCTAATATTATGCCAAAAGGTCTCGTCTGTTAATCAGAGAGCTCCTGGACTGTCTTCCCCATACATAAGAACTGTTCACCAATCTATTATTGGGTCTTTCAGGAGGTAAATAAAGAACTACAAAATTCAGAGTACCTAACCCTTCTCAAAATGCTTATGAGATACGAGTCGTCTCTAAACAAAGAAATTTCACAAGAATCTAAAGTTTTGAAATATCTCTGACAGATATAGAAAAGTTTGAAGAGTAGTGCGGAAGTTGATCAGAGAGTATCACAAATGCTGCTTGCAAATCCTAAATGAATCAATAGTAAGTGCAACAAAAGTAGACACTTAAGGTGTAAAGCTTTTTATTGCAATGTGCTATATCTGAAGGGAAATGCATGAGAGCACAACCTTGGGAAGTAGTCAGCAGCCAGTTTTTCCAATTTTGGTTTCAAGTATATGCATTTGCGGCACCAGTTTGCCATCCTGCAGATTCAAAGAGCTATATACATCAACTAAACACCATATTACAACAACAGCAACCCAGTGTCATCCCATAAGCTCATCCACGAGATAACCTAAAGAACTTCAGCTTCTATCTTTTAGGTCATGGTAAAATGATCCACTAGGAAACAAGAGCCGTCATCTAATCAGATTAAATGATAACCATATGAACAATTAGAGGACAATTAAATTAAAATCAAGAGACACATGGAGATGGCAAATCAAATGACTTCCTAGGAAAGAACATTGGCACTAAATTTCAAACAAGTAACCTTACAAGAAACTCTTGCATCTGCATATAAAACATAATCAGAACTAAGTCGCTACCAATAATTGGTATTTTCCTATATGCTTTCTAGATGTCAGCACTTCCTAATGAGTTTATCTTTTTCTAGTGGGCCTAGTGACTACACACTGCAATCACTGTAAATGAGCCAAACAAGGCATACATGTAAACTTATTGCTAACACTATGGATTACCTCATCTTACTTACTATAATATATAGACATTATCAATAAGCTTGTTACACTAGGAACTGCTTCGTTAATTAGGAATTGATCTGTTAATCTCGATACACTAGTAACTGGTCCGTTAAGCTCGTTATACTAGGAACTGATTCATTAAGCTCATTACACTAGGAAATGATTGTTAACACTCTGGATTACCTCATCTTACTAAATATATTAGACATGATCACTTGTTACACTAGGAACTGATCTGTTAGGCTCGTTACACTTGGAACTGATTTGTTAAGTTAGTTACACTAGGAACTGATTTGTTAAGCTCGTTACACTCGCAACTATATGTTAAGCTCATCAGACTAGGAACTTATCCATTAAGCTCGTTAAACTAGGAACTGATCCGTGAACCTCGTTACACTAGGAACTGGTCCGTTAAGCTCATTAAATTAGGAACTAGGAACTGATCGGATAAGTTCGTTACACTAAGAACTGGTCCATTAAGCTCGTTACACTAGGAACTGATCCACTAAGCTAGTTACACAATTCATATCAACCTAGAGGAAGTAGACATCTCATAATAGAGGGACCCATTTATAGAGATCTCATCGAATCACTCTTATGCTCGAGCCATTCAGCTGTACTCACTGTTTTATCAATATAAGATGGCATAAAACCAAATAACAACAAAATAAACATACCATTTCCCATTCTTTGGTACAGAAGACAACTGACAAATCATAAACCAACAACCACAAAGTGGGGCTTGGAGAAGTATATATATGCAAACCTTACCGCTATCTAGAAAAGGTAAAGAGACTGTTCCCAATACACTCGGCTCGAGAAAAAACAGTTCAAATCATATAGAAAGCATGAACAATCATTCTGAACAGTAGTACCAAGAAATTAACAGAGCAATACTACAACTACTACTAATAGAGTGAAAAATCATAAACCAGCTAAAAAAAAACACAACTTTATACACCCCTTTTCTCTATATCCAATTTAAAGATGACCCTTTTGATTATTCAACACATTCCAACAAGAAAAACACAAAAACGCACCATAGAATCACAATAGATTCATCAAGCTGTTGTGCTTCAGCTATAACTCGATCAAATTGGGGTTCATCAGAAATGTGTTGTAGCTCAATCGAAGCAGGTGAATCATCAAGATCTTGTACAGAACTTTCTCCATCATGATTTTCCAAAACCTGAACTCTCACCTTAAAATCCAAGTGAATTCTTGAACAATTTAGGGAAATTGGTACTAAAAGTACCAATTTTGAAGCTTTAAAAGCTGAAATGGACGATGGGTTCGATTTTCTTGCGAATAACTGTTGAATAACTGGAGAAAATTGTGTTGAGCTAGACATTACTTTACTGTTCGATAAAGCTATACAGCGTTGACGGCTCTTGTAGTGGTTGTTTGGGGCATAGAGAAAAATGACAAAAAAAAAATATTGGTTTTTTTGGTGAAAGACTAATATTATTGTGGTGTCCGAGTTAGTTTATGTGGTATACGCATCTCGATAAATTTTATAAAGTATACGTTACATTTCACTAATTTTATGCGGTATGTGTTACGTCTCACTAGCAATATATAAAGTAATTTTGTCTATCAAGACTAGGACAGATGGAAAAATTTGAATCATGAAATATATCGAGTCTCGAAAGTTGCTATATGTGTTACGTCCTACTAAATTTATGGGGTATGTGTCACCTTCCACTAGCTATAGATATCAGGTAATTTTGTCTCCATCAAGAGTCAAGACTAGGACAAATGAGAGTAAAATTACTAAAATTTAAACCTTTAAATCTCATGAAATATATATATATATCGAGGCTCGATTAGAACCCTAAAACTATGAATAGAAAAGGAGAACTCACATATATAGGTATAATTTTTGTAGTAATCCAATTGTTTTTACGTATAATGAGATGACATCTTCAAAATTTATGTCACATCATTATCGAGTTTTCACGAGATATAATATCAATGAGTTTGAAATGTTTAGTTGGGTGCCTTGAAGAGGCAGAGAGAGACTGTTTTCGAAAGACGTTCGAGTAAATAGAAAATGAAGCAATCTATATATAGCCATATGCTTTAAGTAACATGCAATCAATATGACATAAAAGGTTTTTTTTTTTTCTCTAAAGGACTTGAAAACATCACAAGCCTGAGATTAATAGCAGAACACACTGAGAAAATGAAATTTTGTTAAATCTAAGACTTGAAAACATCTATGATGGCCATTGTGTTTGTATTGCCAATTTTCTTCACTCATAAACTGTGGATGATTTTGGAGAGAGCTGAGTAAGATCCAATAACTGCTGATATGCTGCCTATTATGATGATAAGTATACATGTTACTACCTGCATTAAAACAAGACGGATTTAGGGCGGGTTCAGTAACGTATACATATATGTAATGAAGATCACGTTCATTTTGAACCTACTGACTATCGAAACAAACAAATGGTTTGAGATATAGGGTGCGTTTGGTATGGAGGAAAACATTTTCCTTCATACCGAACATACCTGAATGGGGCTTATTTTTCCCTTCAAAATTCTCAAGAAGCAAGCACAAGGTAGAATCAGTGTCTGGAATATAAGAAAAGATCATATATCAGTACAAGTCTATAAATGGAAACAGAAAATCGAACTATGTAACGAAAACATGGAACTGGTATAAAGGACTCACAACGAGCATGGTGAAAAATGATCCGATCAACGCCATCACAAATGCTGCAGGAGAGTCAGTAGATCAGATTGATATCTTTTTGAGGGCAAGAACACAATGTTTGTTCAGGCAATATTGATAGGTTTAACTTACCGAAAAATGGAATTTTGAGAGCCACGAATAATGTGGACATAACCAGTGCTGTTCTAATGAGGATACTGTACATGTGCGATTTGGTGTGGTTCGATGGTATCAACTCCTCTAAACTCATAGCCACAGGGGCCATGGTCAATGCATATTTTGTGAATGGATTAACGATCTGCAAAAGAAGTGTCATCACGTTTACAAATGGTTGTATCAAGGAGAGAATTCGATTAATCAGGTTTCACTTACCGTGGTCCAAAAAGCAATCTTGGAGGCAACTAAATCTGTTGGCAAGTTTAGAGTAAACTGGGATTGAGCTGAGTCCCCAAACATCATGTATCCCATCACAGCTGCTCCAGCATACAACACAGTCACAATAGCAAAACTGCATCCATATCACATCCACATTCACAATGAACATATCAGAAAAGCAGGATTTGTTATCTAAGGAAATCAAGAATGTTGACGCGGATAAGCTCTAATATAGCTCAACCTTGGCGTTGTTTTGATGTGTGTATATATTTACCTGGTAAAGAGGACAGCAGGGAATTGGCTACGTTTCTCCAATGATGTGTATATATTGGGAAACACTGCATGCCCAGAGTAACAATATCCATAAAGTCCAATAGCAACAGGAAGACTAGAAAGATTCAGAACAGTTTCTGTGCTTTGAGTGCCCACGTGATCGACTAAACCAAGCCAGTACAAGCAAATGACAACCATCACAGAAGCAATAACTCCTCCAGCTGAAAATTATAGGCATACAAATTCAGAATTTTCGTTGTCCAACGTTTTGTTTTATTGGTACTTCAGAGATGAAGATCTTCTAATAGGAAGTTAGCTACTAACCTGATATGTAACTAAGAACAGTGAGGTCTCGCAGCCAAACGGTAGGAAGAACAGCTAAGCTGGTTATCAAAGCAAAGAGATGCCGTGCATCTAATTGGCAGCCTCCTAAATTCAAATGTGCATTTGGAAATAAAGCCGATAGGTTATCTCCCTCCAAAATTATGTATTCAACACAACAGGACTGCAATGAAGGACAAAGTTAATGAAGCATATACCAGGATTAGGCACAATGTTGGAAACTAATAAGCCGAAGGATATTATAAACAACGTGAAAGCAACATAAACTTACATATAACTCCACGTACAAAATTATCTGCATCAACAAATACACAAAAGAAGAAAAGAATCAGTATCAGGAAGGCCGTGATTCTTGTATACTTATGCTTTAACTGTCAAATATGTAGCTAGAGTTTGACATTATTTATGTACCAGGCATGAGATCATCGGCCAAAAAAATGAAAATACGGATTTTTGTTACTATGGTTGAAGTGCAAAGACAACTGTTAATCATTAGAACATACCGATATGATAATTCTTCCAACTGTACCGAATGCAGCCTGACCAATATCCGGGTAAGTTTCAAGCCCTGGTTGGCTGTCTAAGCAGTATCTCAGGAGAATGCCAGTATAGTACGAAAGCACACCGAAGATGAACAATATAGAAAGCCCTGCCCATCCACCTTCTTTCACAGCATAAGGTGTAGAAAGGATTCCTACTCCACAAAGAACATTAATACCTGTATGAAAAAAATATGTTCCTCACAAATCTTCAATGAAATATCTGTACAATCGATTACATTATACTGTGTTGAGAGAACAAACCGTTTAGGACGCCTTGGCCATAGGAACTTTGACGGGAAACTGGTAATTCATGTGCCACCGATTTCTCATCAGGAAATTTCTTAATGGCAGATCTTCTTGATGGAAGAGGAGGCAGTAAAGTATGAGAGCTACGCCGCTGTGGTGGTTGATCCTCTTCTGCTTGTGATATGAGAGGCTTATGAAGAGAGGGCAACACTTCAGGAGTGTGTCTCCTTGTGAGTGATGAGGCAAGAAATGAGCTGCCTAAACGTGTTAACGAAGGTGTTCCAAGGAAGGTAAGACTTGGTGAGGGAACACTACTGTATATGTCCATAGATTGCCTACAAGAAGTGTTCCGCAAAGATTAAGAGGTACGAAATGTGAAACAGGAACCAGGAGGATAGCGAAATGTAACTAGAAATCATTCAAGAACTCGAACAATGATGGCACCCCAATGAGATTATGCGTCAAAAGATTCATCTTCCGACACAGTTCATAATGCCTAAAAAGAATCATTCGATGAACATAGAAACCTCATCATGCTACCAAACAACGACTGCAATGACTCAAACCAAGCAAGTTGAGGCTGATTATATGAATCATTAATGCTCCGTCTAAGCCCACGTAAGACTAATATTATACAAATTAAAAAGTACTACAACAACAACATATGCGTGTATGCAAACCTTATCTCTACCTCATGGAACCCTCGACTCAAGTACAACAAATCAAACGACAGTGAAGAAAACATAGCAACTAACAAGGAAACCCCATTACGCTATCAACAACAACAACATACCCGTGTATGCAAAACTTACCTCTACCTCATGGGACCCTCGCCTCAAGTACAACAAATCAAACGACAGTGAAGAAAACATAGCAACTAACAAGGAAAGCCGTGCAGAGCATTCAGAAAAGGAACAGTAACAACAACAATATAGTGCGATAACTGAAACACAATAAACAACATAACACCAAATGATTCAAACATCTATTCCAACTCAAGATATTGAAAATCTTTTGAATACCTATAACTCTGAGGCCAAGCAGGGTTATAAGAGCTAGGTTTGCTCTCGAGCCGATCATTATGATCATCATCATCATCATTAGAGTAATTTGAAGAATCAGACTCATTTCCATCTCCATTTTCAGATTTAACCAAATGCTTCTCCTGATGATCATCCTCTTCATCACTTTCTATGTAAAAACTATGCTCAGAGACAGAATTCCTCATCTTCTGTCTCTCTTCAATCCTTCAAAAAACTCTGCAAAAACACAAAATCCCCTCAAAAATACAAAACCAAACTCTAAATGGAAACTAAATGAATCCTCAACTAAAATCTTTACAAGAAAAATGTGTAAAACCCCTTCCTTTCATCGAAAAACTATACTATATATATATATACACAAAAAGCTTTCATGTTAGTCATACACGTAAAAAATTTGTACATCAACAACATTAGTGACACCCCATAAACAAAGAAAGTTCAAGATTTGAAAAAGCAAGAATCTTTTTTACTCCAAAATAAAGATTATGAAAGTAAAAGTCAAGGTGATGACAAAGATTTGATTTTTATTGAAAATTTTCAACTTTCCAAAGACAAATTCAAGAAACAAAAGTATCCCTTTTTCATAAACAAAGAAAAAAAAGTGAAAAAAACTTTCTAATTATTAGAAGAAAAAAAAAAGAAGAAAAATTCTTACTTTTAGCTGTGATTACTCAAAGGGTGTTTCTTGTTCTTGCTGAAAAATCTCCAAAAGACTTTGGCTTTTTCAAAATTTTGTGTAGACACTGAGATTTACTACTATATATGATATTCTTGAAAATATATATTTTGTGAGAGAAAATAAATAAATAAATATATATATATATATATATATATATATATATATATAATGAGTAGAAGATGATGACACAAATTATAGATGAGTTATTTATTTCCCAATGACAGCACTGCACATGACCAAGTTTTGGTTTTTTCATAGTATTATTGGATCGTTCGATGAGATTATTTTATTTTTATTTTTTAAGTAAAATAAGTAAATAAAATAATTTTTTATTATTTTAATTTTTATGTTTGATATTTGATATAGTATGAGTTTAAAAAAATAAAAATGGTTTGTTAAAAAATGTGGTTTAAAATTTAAAATATGTAAGAATATATCAGAATGTCTTTGAATTTTAGGTGTTGTACATAAATATATTTTTTTTTTTGAAAAATTTTGATTTAATTGATATATATTTCGTTTAATTTTGAGTGAACACAAATAAATATTTAATTATATAGAAAAAATTATTAGTAAATCAGCTCGAAAGAATAGTCGGAAATTATCTCCATAAAAAGAAGAGTATTCGTTTGAAAAAAAACAAAACAAATTTTAAGTTAATATGGCTTTCTATGATAATGAAATCAAGTTTCAAGTCGGTTAGGTCAATTATTTCGAAAGGAAAAAATAAAGGTCAAAATCAACATGAATATGAATTCGATAACTTTAGTTGTCAAATAAATTGATAGAATTGAAAAGAATATCAAAAAAATGAGCTTAAAATTAGAATTAAATAAATCTCTACAATTTTTTCGAAATTATTATCTTATTTCACCAATCAAAAAAACTAACGACCACTACCTAGTTCTAATTGGTCTCAATAAAATTATCAAACTTAACTTTTATCTATAGAGTTATATGTCTTTTTGTTCCCTTCCCTTTTTGAAGAATATTCGTATTTTTTGGTTTATAAAATATTGACGATTTTTTAAAAAATCGTTAGTATAAAGAGTATTTTTTGGAATTAGTAGTAAGAACGAAGATATTTTTGCGTTAACTGTTTACTCCAAGAATTATATATGATAAAGTTAGTCAAAGTAGGAATGACGATGTGTATAGGTAGATCGAAAAATTTTTAAGAATAGACAATTATATAAAGTATAATATTTCTATAATTTATCGAGTACATAAACTTAGGAATATATGAATATCGAAAATTAAAAGTGACGGAGAATTGTATAGTTTTCTTTATATTCTTATTAATCTTTTATTTATTATATTTTTCCTTGATTTTCATTATTACATGTGGTAATATAACTTACATTTCCTCTGTGATTTACGATTTATTATATAAAAATAAATTTATCTAAAACGGTTCAAAAAATAACGACTACGAATAAAAGTGGGCCCAGTTGTACTTAAAGCTGCATTTGTGGCTCAGTAAAACCAGTAATATGACAACACAACCAAGTTGCTTCGATACGTAATTGTTATTATTAATTATTTCTAAAAAAAAATTTGACTTACCAATGGTGTAATATTAAAATATTTCAGTATATTTATATTTCTAGATCCACTTTTTTTTAAAAAAAAAAATTAGTAATATTTATATTGTCCGCTGTAATTTTTGTTATAAAATATATAATGTATAATATGACAAAAATTAATTTTAAAAATAATTTAATTACTATAATAAATATTATTATAAAGAATGATTATCACAGAAAGATAGACTAATAAAAAAAGATACGCTTTTAATTAAAGATTACAGTAACACGAATTAAAAAAATCTAAACAGTTTGATATATAATATACACTTTTTTAAAATAAAAATTGAAAATCGAAATTTGAATCAAATCGAAATATTGAACACCACTCCTACAAAGAATCAAACTTTTGAAAAGTAACACTGATACAAACAAAGAAAAGTTGAATTAATTTGTTTCGATTCGATTTTTGGATACTAAAAACTATATCACAATTATAGTGATAAGCTTATATTTATTTTAATTTTTTAAAATAAAATAAGATTTGACAATTTGTGGGGCCCAGTGGGACCCACGCTGACTTGGCATGATGCATAAGTCCAAAAATCAATACAGTCGTGCTCGAATCCCTATGATCCTAACATGTTGGAAAAATCGTCTTCGGATCAATTTATGAGTATCTCGATAAATTTACGAAAAAAATAAAACGTTATTTTTTATATTAAAAACAATACGAGATAGTTTGATAATATTAATAATATAATAATTAGTTACGAAGAGAATTATTTTGTATAGATACTAATTATACAAGATTCGGTTATGTGCTTATAATTCATATAAGTAGTTATTTCAATTCTTAAATTACAAATCACAAACATCATATTAGTTCTCTATATCACCAAACGCGATAATAATTATACTGTAATACCTGCAAAACTCACCTTTAAATCAGGATCAGAACACTCTTAAAGGTTTAAATTTATATAATTATGTTAAATTTTAGAATTTTAATTATTAATAATAAAGTCTTTTTTTTTATAAATCCATAAAATTAAAATCAGGCTCAACCTTTATCGTATATAAACTAATTTTTTTATATTTAAATATTAAAATTTGATTAATTTAAATTTATATCTCGTAAGTCGTAACAATCCTTAACTATAACTTGTCGTAATTAAAGTTTAAGATCTGAAAATATTGTAATAAATTATTAAACTTTTACGGATAAATTATCAGAGCCGTGTATTATTTAAATACTAAAAGTGTTTAACAAATTTGTTATTAGTCTATTTTTTTATATTTTAAATAGATATGAAAATCAAAATATGTCAGAAATTGGATAAAAATAAAAAATTGAATGATTGTTTTTCTTTATCGATTCTCCGCATATATTTTACATTTATTATGTCTAGATTCATTTAATAATTATTGTACCCTTCATGTTATTTTCTGTCCAAATTCATTATTCAATTATTGTTAGAAAAAAACATAAATATCAACTCTAGATCTTAGACCAAATAATTCAAAAGAATAAATAATGAAAAAGACAAATTAATTATGTTTTTTTTTAGGTTTGAGGATGACTATGTATACGTGTAGCCAGTTCATAGTAATATTATAAACAATATTTCAATTTTTTTTCAAAATGAAGTTGTAGTTGAAAAAAAACTGACTCGTTAAAAATTTAGTTCATTTATAAAAAAAAAATCAGAATCGACACAGATCGATTTGTAAGAAACGAAAACAAATATTATATATTTTTTTTTATTTATAATAAAGTGATGAAAGCGTTTATATATTTCACATTTTATATATATATATATATATATATAACTATTTTATTAATTGTTTCGAAAGATTATTTTGATGACATAATTGTCTCAACGTGTTGTTTAATTTCCCTATTAATAAATGGATTAATGAGATCAAGAAAAGACACAAAAGAATCCCATTGAAATCTTATAGTTTAGTAATAAAATAATATTATATTATATTTATTTATAATAAAAAAAGATACAAACAATAGTCTTATAACTTATTATATTTATTTATTTAATAATATAGATCCGATAATTAACCCATATAAATAATCCGATCCAAATTTCTTCAAACTTTTCACACCTCCGATAAAATGCGTTCTTTTTCTGAAATATAATAACATAAAATACTTCATGCATTAAATTACTTTTTTTTTGTTATTATTATAAACTCTGGACATAATATATAAATATATCCTTTAACTTGATTTCAATTTACATTTATGCCCTTCAACTTTGAGCTGCACAAGTAGACACTTAAACTTGTATTAAGTTGAACAAATAGACACACGTCCTACATGTCATTTTTTGTCCTACATGTCATCCTACTTGTCATTTTTATCCTACATGTTATTTTTTGTCATACGTGGTGTTCTACGTGTATTTTGCCATGTAGGACTGATGTGTTTATTTATTCAAAAGTTAGATAGTTAAAGTGTCTGTTTGTGCATTATGAAAGTTGGAGGTCAAAGTTTGAAATTTAAAATCAAGTTTAGAATTTAATATATGTACTATACCATTAAATATGTATATATATTAAATAATAATAAATCTAATTTGCTTTCTTAGATATATTTTTCTATTGTACCTAACACACCCTTAAAAATGAAATATCATTTTCACTTTGTTTATTAAATTCCTTTTGGCTTGCTTATTAGTCTCTATGTTAGTTGTCCTAACACTATCCTAAATAATTAATTTGATAAAGATAAAGATAAAAGGAGGGTGTGTGTGTTGGGGGGTGGGGGAGGAAATCACTACAATAACTTTATTATAATCGAATGGAGTCTGAAGAGAATAAAATATACACATATTTTATCGTTATATTTATAAAAAAAAATATTATTTCTATTAGATTTATATCAATTATACGAGATATAAAATTAAATTTTCATCATCGTCTTAACCTAACCTAACCAAGAAACTATATAGTATCAACTTAACAATGATTTTATATGCAAATTTAAAAAGATTCACATAAATCAATGGAAAAAAAAAGTGAATAAAAACTTAAATGATTAAAATAACAATTATGGAATCTTACCTTTTTGTGATTTGGTTTATTAAAAAAAGGGTTAAATTAAGAGATTCCAAATTGTAGAATCTTAATTTTTAAAACAATAGTTTTTTGCCACTTTCTTAGTGTTTTACTAACCTACTTTGTTGACTATTTAACCTAATAATGACACAACCTTTTCTATATATGAAAGGCTAAAATTAAGATAAAATAAATGTACCATGTCATTAATATATTTGTTTTTTTTTTTCATTTCAAATTTAAAAAGAAAGATATCTCAAAACAGATAATAATATAATATTATAATATTGTAAATAAATCTCACATACGAGCTAATACCGCATATTATAAATAACTTTTTCGCTTAATTTAATATTTTTGAAGTTGAATTAGTGTATGGTTTAATAATTTTGAGTAAAGTTTGAGGGGAAAAAATTAGAATAAACAATGGAAGTGAAAAACATGATTTTGGATGTTATCTAAATATAGTTTAAAGTTTTTATTTGAATTTTTCATAGCAAATTTTCAAATAAAGTGAGAAAAATTGTATGAAATATTATCCGAAATGCCATCCGCGAAGATTTACCGTTTAATACATAAAAGAACTATTTTTTTTTTATGTATAATAAATAAATTTTAATTTTATAAAATTATTTTTAATGAAAATTGTATGAAATAACAAACTTTTAATTCATATCAAATGTTATAGGCTTAGTTTATTTTATTTGTAATGCGCAACAAATATCTTATTTTTTGTCATCTGATTCGGTGTACAACTATCTATTTTCGGTATACAATTAGTCATTTTATACATTTCGATATAAAATGTGTTTGTGTTTTTATACACTTAAAGTTATACAAATACAGTTCTTATTACAAATTAAAATGTATAAATGAGTTTATACGAAACTGAACAATTTGTATGTTGAATGTATGTAGCGAATTATACAAATAAAAAGCTTCAGAACAAACATAAAATTTGCTATTAGCTATAACATACGAATATAATTTTTATACTTGTTATATGTAAAAATTGATTTTTTCCTTTTTTTTAGCTAATGAATGAGTAGGATATTCAAAAATTGTTATACGTGTGATTTCCTTCTATTTGATAGGTTTCAATTATATAAAATCGTAAACTGCCAAAAAAAAGCATTTTTAACACAATCATATTCGAAATACATTAATCAGATGAATCATATACAACATTTTCTCACAACTAGAAATTTTCTTCCTTTAAATTTAAGCAATATCGTGAGCAATCAATAGATTGGAGCAGCCGAGCCCAACAAAAAAGGTTCTCGAAAGAGAGCTTTCGACCTTTCTTTCTTCCTTTGGAAATAGGAAAGTTAGAAGGGATGTCTTGGAAGGGACAATAAGGAAACTCGACTTGAACAGCGCGTCCCCAGAAAAGTTTTTTTTTGAAGATCCGACAACTTATGCAAGAACTTTCCAACAGATAAGTTAAAAGCAAGAATTTTTATTTTCAAATAATTGATGGAGTAAAAATGATATAAAGATATAAAATGATTTTATTTGGATAAGATGAATTTCCTAGTCTATTATTTTATTGCATTATTGCACATGGATACTTTCTACTTTTGAAGGGATAGGAAAAAAAAGTAAAAGTTTATGTTCTAAATTTTGTCTCTTATTTCAATTATTTTTTAATGGATGATCCTAGTTTAATCCCCACTAAACATTTTTCTACTTGGTCCTACAATTTTAATAATTAAATTTGCAAAATTAAAGCACTTTTGTTTGGATTATTTCATAGACTTTTAATGGATCTATCAAATATTCCCAAATCTAAGTATGCCAAAATAAAAAGGGCTTCGACTTATTTGAATTCGCAAGATGTAAGATCGAGAAGAATCTCATATTATGATTCTTTTAATTTTCTGGACTCGAATATACAATCTAAAAAATAAAAAGATTATGTTCATTTCATCACAATTCTCGATGATATGCAAGATCGATACTTATAATTTGGTAACTTGACATATGATTAAGGTGGACCCCCTCAATATAGCGGGAGTTTAGTACATCGAGACAATATACATATTATGGGATTGATATAAAAAACATTGAGAACTTTGACCTTAAAAACTTGGGCTCTAATTGTTTTGTTGGTTGCAACTAATTGGGCCTTTAGAATTGTCCAACTGATAGGCCCATAAGAACCTATAGCCCAAATTCAAAATGCATCCTTGGGCCTCTTAACATTAGACTCGAGTTTGATGTTTGCTCATATATTTCGTTCGTACGCTCGCAAACAAAATATTAGACTGTCATATAACATTTTATCATATAATTTTCGATTTGCTCAAAAGAGACTTTTAGACCTTAGTCCAATAAGTTCATATGTTGCAATAATAATAATAATAATAATAATAATAATAATAATAATAATAATAATAAGAAGAAGAAGAAGAAGAAGAAGAAGTTGTTTAATAAATAATTGTTCAAAAAGAGACGATCGTCAATTATAACATTCAAACGTAGCTCCCCTGATGTTCGGTATCTGTATAGTAACAAACCCTATTATTAAGAGACTTAAGTTCTATTAGAAAAAAAAAAACTTATCTAACCAAGTGTCTATATTACTAATATATATCCACACAATGTTCGAAGATTGTATTATACCTCGTTTAAACTCGAATTCACATCAGAAAATCTTACGTTAAAAATAAAACACATATAGAGCTCGAACTCAATAAACCTAATTTAAGATGAAGAAGTATTTTTTACTCTGCTACTACTCTGTTGGTCATACTGTTATTTTATTGGTAATATTTTAAGGATCGTATTATATGCGGGATAATGGTAAGAGTAAACGTAACAATCTCGAAATATGATATGAAATTATTTTATCCCGCGTTTCTTGTAATCGGAAGTTGCAAAGAATATAACTAACGACATTAACTAGTGGATAACCACTTCAAAGATAAGACTTTGGAATTAGATTAGATCTCCAATTTCGAAAAAGGCTTGATTAACTTAATAATTAAACTAATAAAATAATTAATTAAAGAGATTACTTTGTAGCTAAGATGCTTAAAAGATTACTTTATGCTAATTTATATGCTTAATCTACTTTACCAACGTAATTGAATCACACAAGTATATTATATATGTATATGTTATATTAAAGTTGAAGAGCTAAAAAAAAGATAAGCAAATGATCAATAAATACTAAGAAATGGATGGTATTGAATACTCCACCTCTATAATAATAGTACGATAGTGTCGTCGTGTCAAATCATAATCAATAGTTTATACATCGACTTTATATCAGAAATAACAGATGTTAATGAGATATTATTAATGAGTCAAATTACACCCGACAAAGTATCATGAGCCTGTCTTGCTTTGTGACGACGTTGCACATGGTTGTAGGTCCGAATAGAGAATTTACGCTAGAATATTTTTTTTTTCAAATATTTTTTTTTTACAAAAATAATCAAATATATTATTGAAAAATAAGGTAAATGATAGTAATGGGGACATTTATCCAAAAAAGAAAAAAAAAGGGAAAAAGATAGAATCTTGCAACACTTTGTTGTGTTTGATTTATATTGAGTTGACATGATTTGACATGCAATTTGCAAATTTTTTTTCCTTCAAATTTATTAAAATCTTGAATTAGATTAATATATATATATATATAAGAATTTGCAAATATAAAAAAAATGATTGTGCTAGTTATTATGAACATATATCACTTCAATGACATCCTATATTTTTATATTGTTCGATTGGTATAGCAAAATCTTATTATAAATAACGTATTAACATAACATAAAAGATCGATTATAGAATCTAATAAACATAAGTACACTTCTTCTTATTTATTGGAGCAATTATTTTTGAGTTTGTACTTTGAGAATTTATAGGACGTTTACATCAAATTAATGAGTAAATATCAGATGTATATTTATATATTACTATTACTAAATTACCAATAATTGAACAGCATGCATTATTTACTACATTAAATAAATAGTTACATATATTTAGCGTGAACACTCGATATGAATAGCTACTATACAAAAGGAAAGTTCATTTCATCAAACAAATCTTCGTCGATATAGTCATTAATAACTCAATCAATCGTATACAATAATATTAGGTTGGAAGGTTCACAACAACTAACATAATGATCGACACCATAGGTAAGGAAATATAGGAGATAACTCATATAACATAGCAAGAGATTTTGAATACGAGATATACAAAAAAAAAAAAAGAACTTTCCATCTCTCTCAATTAAAATTCCAAATTCGATTATAATATCTGAAATGATTAAAATTTACATATACATGATTTCCACGTCAGAAATCACTTTTATAAAGCTTAAAAAAAACATAAAAATGGTATTCCACATCATATATTGTACGGATTGTTCCCCATTTTCAAATGGTTTACGTAAGAAAGCTCATTTTACAGATTTAATAAAAGATTTAAATAATTAATTATTAAAAAAAAAAAAACTTATCCTTACAAAGATTCTTCAAACTTACATGAAAAATATTTGACTATAAAGATAAAAAGATTTCCTAATTACAAAAAGGGACTTTTCATGAACTAGGGTTGATCAGTTATCTGCATTCGTAATAATATAGATGAAATATTATCGTCATTTATGATCAGATATTCTGAATTTGAAATAATTTGAATTAGAAATAAAATAGTAATGAGATTTCAAATATTTTGAATAAAGATATTTTTAATAAAAAGCGCTTCCAACATAATAATCGTGTGTGGTGTGAATCTGAATTAATAAAAATAGCCAATAATTTTGCTTACTAAATGATTAAAGATAATAAAGTACAAGCAAAATTCTAGAATATAAGTTGAACGAAAAAAGATCAATTTTGTCCATAAACTTTGTGCAATGATCTAAATTTTTCCTCTATTAATTAATAATTAAAGTCAAATATATCTTGTTGTTCCTGAAATCTCATACATTTTGGGGCTAATTATATTTTATTCAAAAGTTTTTTAATTATAATATTTTTTATTACTTTCGAATATATTCTTTGATTAATTGTTTACTACATTGCAAATGATATATACTTAATGGGAGGGATGTATCCGTGAGGGGACAGGAATAATTATTCGAGAGCAGACTTTTTGTAATTTTTTTTTTTAAAATGAAAGAATATTTAAGATATTATGATATCTTAAGTCTAAGTCATATATTTATTTATTGTGATTATCCTATTTCAAGAAACAAATAGTAGAAGCATTGTTGTATAATTTACAAACTAGTTAAATTTTTCTTCAATTGTTTGATCGTTTCTATTATTACAACTTGTTGTATGAAGCGTCGTGGGATGCATAGAATTTCTCTAATTTTAACTAAAGACTTTAAATTCGAGTTTTAAATATGAATAAAAAATTCTAATTGAAAGAGCATCTCTCTTTTTAATTGACTTTATGCGGAGCAAATTCAGATTAATACGTCAAATTCTAATGCGAATTTTGAACACTAAAATTAAACAAAAGAACTCGTGATTCGAAACAAGATATGTTAGGAGGGAAACATATAAATTGACTAAAACAATAAATTATAAGACTAATTACATAATAAAAATTACTAATTATATATCATAATTGATCTTCATTATTATTCTCTTCTTAAGATTTGGTCTACTTGTTTCTCATCATTCTTCATTGATGTTGTAATCTTCTCTGATACATTTATAGCCACGAGAATATTAATAACGTATTCAGTACAACTTCATAAGTGAATTTAGAAAAGATTGTAAAACGTATATAAATTTAATTATTCGTGTCTTTTGAGGACCTTCGGTTCAAAAGAGAAGATGTATGAAGTAGGGTTGTATATAAGACAAATACGACAAAATATCAAGATAGAAAATAAATGAAACAACAAGTAAAAAACACCACAAATTATAAGAAACTACATGATTAAAAAAAATACTACGTACCACTAATAAGGCGATAACATTTTACCATCTACTAATCTTTCTACCCTAATTTTCAACTTCCTCGGTAAATTGAAGTTATGTCGGATCATATCTAGTTACCGCCCCCATCTTCTTTACCATACCTTTAACTCTACTGATTCACTGCACCTATCCTCTCACACCTCATCACCAGCGCATGTGCAACACCTTCTATTCGCATATGCAAACCATGTCAATTTGCGAGAACATCCATTATCAAAGAAGAATGTTATATTTACCTCTCGTTTAAGATTTTCAAAGGGATTTATAATAGTTCTGAGCGACTCAACTCATAACCTTAAACTATCGAGCTATTAACACTTGAAGTTGTCGTTTTAATAATTAAAATTCATAAAATTCAAATTTTGACGAGTCAATAGTCAAAGAAATTAGAGTCATAAACTCATACCTTTCACCTATAATTTCCACTATATGCATCTTCTGTTATTAATTTCCTTCGAATAAAACTAAAAAAAATAAAATAACATAATTCTTTGTGACATTAACCAAGCATAATTAAGTACATAAAGTCAAAGTCCAAATTGCATACTTACCAAAAATAAATAGTAAAGTCGAGATCATCCTGAATTCTTTTAATTCGAGGGGAAAAAGTCATAATTTGTCGATGCAGCATCATCAAGATTCTCATTTTTGAAAAAAAATAATAATATGGAATTTAGAAGCAACTTGATTTTTTTTCCTACTCCATATTATTTCTATTTTATGTGAATCTTGATGATGCTGCAGCTGCAAATAACGACTGTACATGTGTCAACCAAAAAAGACACGATTTGACCAATCGAAGGAGGGAAGTGAAGGGAAAATTGCTATGAATCACTCACTAAATTCTGTGATTATTGAGATTCGTAAATTGATTTTTCCTATTTGGAAAAAGAAAATCAATAGAATAGCTAATAGCATAAAAACGAAAAGAAAATAAACAGAATAGCTAATAGTATAAAATGATTTTTTTCCCCGAAAAATATGAAGGAGGAAAATATATGTATATATCTCTAAAAGGGTTTTGGAAAAATAGAAAGAAGAAGAAAGAAGACAAGTTGAATAAAAGAGGTTATGAAGTATAGTTATATATATACACAGTTGGTTAGAGCCTCCTTTCATTTGAGGTATTATTTAATTTTTAGGGTTTTATTAATTTATGATTATTTGGATGGAATAAAATATTTTTTAGTGTTTATTTATTAAAAAAAAAATCTATCTATGTTATTAGCACAAGTAAGGCATAAATCAAAGATGTGGCTATTACGTGATTGATCTCGCTATTCAGGTAGAATAAAATATTTTTTCAATGTATATTTACAAAATTTGCCCTTGTTTGGCACGAGCAAGGCCCAGATCATCGTAATAAAAGGATTAGGATATTTTATGTAATTGATCTCACTATTGGGGTGGAATAAAATATTTTTTCGATCTTAGAAAATTTGTCCTAGTAATTGGCACGAGTAAGGCACGAATCATCATAAGAAAAGGGTTAAAGGCTATTATATATGTGATTGATCCTACTATTCAAATATAATAAAATATTTTTTCGATTCTTATTTAGAAAATTTGTCTTAGTAATTGGCACGAGCAAGGCACGAATCATCATAGAAAAGGGTTGAAGGCTATTATATAGGTGATTGATCCTACTATTCAAATATAATAAAATATTTTTTCGATCCTTATTTAGAAAATTTGTCTTAGTAATTGGCACGAGCAAGGCACGAATCATTATAAGAAAAGGGTTGAAGGCTATTATGTATGTGATTGATCCTACTATTCAAACATAATAAAATATTTTTCGATGTTTATTAGCAAAATTTGCCTTAGTAATTGACACGAGATAGACACGAATGATTATAACAAAAGGGTTGAAGGCTATTACATGATTGATCCTACTATTCGAACATAACAAAATGTTATTTCAATTACCAAATTTGCGCTTGTAATTGGAACGAGCAAGGCACGATGAATCATCATATATAAGGAAAGGTTTAGGGACTATCACGTGACTGATCCCACTATTCCAGCGAAATAAAATATCTTTTCGATGTTTATTTACAAAAAGTTACCATGATTTAACACGAGAAGGCATGATGAATCATCATGAGAAAAGATTTGTAGATTATTATGTGATTGATCCCACTATTCACACGAAATAAAATATTTTTCTGTGGTTTTTAAGAAAATTTACCCTCTTAAATATTACACGACATGATTATGACGTATCTTGTACATCTTTTGACATATCACGTTTGATATAAATAACATCATATTTGATAACTAATTAGGAGGTGAGTTATGCATGTATTAAATCATATAATAACTGGTTAGTAACATGTTTTATCCATGTATAAAATTAATAAAGTTTATACGCGATAAATCTTATATATGATAGGATTATATATTTAGATACTAGAATTTAACCTCTAATAAACCATAAATTATATCTAGTAATACAAGATTATTGTTAATGATGTTCAATCAAGTAATGATAAATAGTTGGACTATGGATCCACAAGGCAACAATATATAATTATTTCTCTTATTATATAGTAGTAAATTGATTTGATGTCATTAGGATAATTTAAAACACAGACAAATAAAAGATAAATCATCATATTTTTTTGTTTGTTAATTTGTTAATCTTATCATATATATATATATATATATATATATATATATATATATATATATATATATATAAAGAGCGGATGTAGAGTAACGATATCGATATATTCAATGTATTTATATTTAATAATATTTTCAACGTATAATATAAATTTATGAATATATTAATTAAGAATATAAATATTTTTAATCGAAGGACTATACTTTTTAATTATGGCAGCTTTTTTCTGTTAACAATCAGGTAGTTCACCATGTTATGTTAGACAAGAGAATCTAAGGAAAACATATTATTTTGTTATAAAATTAAAAAAATATATATAAAGTGATTTAAAGGGGAACAATTAGTACAAATTATGATGTGGACACTTGACACCCTTTTTTAAAAAGATTTTTTGCTTGATTTATGCAAAAAAAAAAAAAATTGTCTAAAGCTTTTTTTTTTTTTTTAATTTTCCGTTTAATATATGATATTTGGATAAAAATTTAATTAAGACTAAATTTACGCATTATAAGACTCATTTATGAGGACAAAATTATTTTCAACAGCTTGAATTTAAAATCTATTGTAATAGTGCAAAAATCTCAATGATCTCATCATAATCGTGTTTGATAAATTGCTTCAAACTTCACATATTTTTTTTTTAATTTTTCAATGAGTTCTCGATATCCGCAGAGAAGTTTAACTATTTTAAATTTGTGTCTTGTAGGATCTCATTCAGCAGAAAGTTCTCGATATCATAACTATTGTAATGCTTAAATAAGGATTACATAATTAATTGTGCTCAAGAGTTGGATTTTGTTTAATTTATGTTTATATATACACTTAATTTTATACTTGTTTGATAACATTTTCCGATAAAACGTTTGTTCTGTTACTTACTAACATCTGCCTTTAGTTGTGTCCTGTTATCTTTCAATCCTTGGTTCACCTTCGCCAATCAATGATTTTTCCATACATGATGCTCAAATTTGATTTTTTTTTTGATAACATTCTACTACATCCGTAATCGTACGTGATATTTCTGATAAAAAGAAAAAATTAATATAAATACCATACATAATTAATTATAAATCTTTTGTCGTGGAATAAATTAGTTAAGAAAATGATATTATTATTTTTTAAAATATTTATAATTTTTTTCAAAAAAAAAGTGTCATAAGTATTACGTGGAAGTTAATTAATCATTCCTTTTATTCAAACAAGGACAATTTCAAGAATAATTTCCTCAATTTATGGGCCATGTATGACCCTAATCATGGAAGACAACCTAGTACCCTTATGGATATTTTTCATATCTTCAATCTTACATTATCACGAAAGGACGCGGTTCGACAAATCTTTTTTACTTTTAATTAGAAATTTTAGAATTGAAAACTCGAAAATATATAGAACTAGACGTATCGTAGATTTGACTCCTTCAATCAATAGCAAATACAAAATAATTAAAAATGATAATTCATTATTGACCTCAAACTGTTCTGGTAAACTCAACTTCGTAGCCAAATCGATCATATGTAAAAATCTAAATATTTGGAGAATGTGAAAAACGAAATAACATATAATGATATTAGTAAACTATAATCTTTGAAGGAGAATCTCCAGCAATGAAATATATATTCTTGCTTAATATATAAATTACGAGTTCGAATTATGGTAATATCCATTAAAATAGACTATATATGAATCGCACTCCTTAAAATACACCATAAATGTCCAAGATTTTGATAACATAAATATGTTGTGCATTGAGTTACTTTTTTTTAAATTAGTAATAAACAATTGTATATGTATATATTTAATTTCTTTCCTTTAAAAATTACATTATGTAATTTTTTTTTCATTTTTTGAAAATGAAGATGATGTTTGCAAAATCATTATTTATATTTTCTCAATGAATTTTTTTTTTTAAAAAAATAAATGTCTTGTAATGCTACCTTAGCATGACATAAAGATGATGTAGTGTTATAATATTTTTTTTATTTTATTTTTGTTTAAATTCACATTTTCACCTTGTTTTTACCTCCTCCCCCCCCTGCCTAAGTTGTATTTGGGCTCCACCAAATTTTACAAGTGGAGTACCAACAATTTGAAGAGATTTTCCACTTATAACGTTAACTGATACGATCAAGATATTCTGTCAGTTGTAATTTAAATTTAATATTTATATTGTATTAGAAAAAAAATTATTCGGTCCTATCAAAGCAACAACAATCATATCGTACCGACAACAAAAGGAAAATTCTATTGCAGTTTTATATATAATTTATCGACTGTTATATGACTCAGCAAATAATATAGTACGATAAAAATAATAATGTTCTTTTACTATAAACTAGTGGCGTGAACCAACAACAATATCGATTATGTAATATTCCTTTGATTATTTGTGTGATACAACCTTGGGAAAAGTAGATTAAGCATATTAATTAACATAAAGTAATCCCTTAAGCATCTTAGTTACAAAGTAATCCAAATTTGAAATTCATATAGTTTGTTAAGTGGTTATCCACTAGTTAATGTCTCTTATAATCATTTAATTATTTGTGTTATGGTTTAATTTTGGGGATAATTACGTTTCTAAACACTTCGATCAACTAATATACAAAATACGAGCAAAGCGTATATAATATATACATTCACATTGTATATTATATGTATATTTCAACAACACTGGTAAATTATTTGATTAAACGATATATATATATACACGTAACTTTTTCTTTAATTTATGGACCCAATGATGGATTTTTTTTTAATTTTAACTTTATTTTATATAATAGATATCTTCAGAATTTTCATGTAATATATTCCAATTTGTAGTACGTGTAATGTTGGAAATAATAGAATTAAAAATCTTAATGTTAACGATGAAAAAGAATAAAAAATAGTAATAAGGTAATATTTAATCTAAGGTGTAATTACTAAACATTTAAATTGGACAAATGTTAAATTCTAAATTATATCTTATGTTAATTAGTTAAAATTTATAATGTCATGATCAATTAAAAATCTGACATAACATATATAATAGTGTTGCAAACATGAATTATTTTTTTGAGAACTTACGTAAATCTTCGCTAGTTTAGGAGTTAATTACTTAGATACACTATAGTTTACAATATTACGTATCTTACCATATTTTAATTTAGTGTAAGACGTCCAAATAATGTATATATGAGGTCAAAATTAAAAATTAAGTGTAATTTATTCTAGATACATTGAATTAAGTAAAGTTTAGATGTATATATATTGTAATATATAACATGTCTCACTCGTCTCTCTCTGATATCACAAATACATGCAAATCACGCTATATGCATACAAATAATATTTTCGTTGTTGATATAGAGGTATGAATATATAGAAAGATATGTATCACGCCACATGATATCTCAAGAACTATAAAATTCTTCGTTTTAAAATAATAAAAGTTCGTAAAATTCATTACGAATGAACCTATAAAATTTAAGGTCAAACTAAATCGATCACACATATTTCGTTAAATATATAAATTAACATGCACACACTCAAAATACGAAGTATTTAGTACTATAGTTAACAATGGCATCCAAGATTCCTTAAAAGTAGGCTTTTGAAAATCTTGGTCATTCTTGGCACGAGTGAGATGTTTCATTGTAAAGTAAGGATCAGATATCAATGTTGAACAAAATTTTTGAAACACATTTGAATCAAACAAGAGACCGTATCAGGTAACCTGCTAAGAATTTTGATAAGTATTTCCTCTGAAATACAAATCGCGACCTAAAAAGGACAAGAAAGAGCGATCACACAACTTTTTTGAAGTATTCTTATAAAATATTCAATTGCAACGAACAGACAAAACGAGTATTTACCGACAAATAATAGAATTGAATATGAGATTTACTTAGCAATTGATATTGGTAATAAAGTAAACAAAACAATGTACTCAAAAGAATAAAAAAATTACAGAGATAACATACATTATTCCTATTTTCCAGTAAACATTCGTTACTCAACATTTTCAATTTGGTTTGGTTGAATTTTCCTTTTTATTTTGTGATTAACCAATAAATATAAATTATTTGTATAACGTGTTCTATTTTTTTGACGTTTTATTATAAGATATATTTGAATTATTTTAGTTTTTTTAGTATTTATGAAAATGTCAGGCGTGAAATCTCTTATTAAAGATATAGTTATATGAACGGTTATTTAATATTGGAGTGATTAATTACCGTCGTTCACTTGCTTGGACGTGTCTAAATGGTTGCATAAGCAAACATCATAATTTTTTTATAGCGTAAATTACATAAATCTCATAGTTTTTATATGAAATTACAATCCATCCCTAATAAATTTTTAATTACATTAGTCCCTTAAAAATAAAAAAAACGGATATAATAATTGAACCTTAGATACATTAATATATAGCTCGGATTCATTAATATGTAGCTCAGATACATTAAATATTCTCTCAATACATTAATATATAGCTCATATACATTATATGTATCTTAGATACACTAATATGCAGCTCAAATACATTAAACAAATACGAGATTTTAGAGATTTTTAAAAGTAATAGAAAATAGTGAAAATAAGTGAAATAAAAGATATATATTTCTGTAATTTCGTCTTTTTAATATCTATATGAAAACGTCAGAACACTTAATGAAATTTCTAATTAAAAGGTATAATTGTTAGCGAGAGTATATAATAGACAAGTTATAACATTCATTAATTAGGCCCAACAGTAAAATGTCTCAAGTTTTAAGGGGAAAAAAAAATAACAGAAATCCCACCTTTAAATTCACTTATTATCATTATCCCCTATTAGTTTTATAAATTTTCAAAATTTCTTATTTTCATACATTAAATTAATGTATCGGTGCATCATATTAATGTACCTCGTGCATAAAATTTATGTATCTCATGCATCAAATTAATGTATTGTGTATAAAATGTACCTCAAATTAGTGTATCATGTATAAAATATAATGTATCTTACTTAACAATTAATGTATCTCGCTCATCAGATTAATGTATCAGCTCTTATATTAGTGTATCATTTGAGGGATTTTTGTCATTATATAATTTTACCTTAAAAGTATATAATTTCTGTCTTTTGCCAAAAAAATAAAATGAAAGCAATTAAGCAACTAATTTGTTGAGAAGTAAAATTAAGCCCATTAAAGGTTCTAAGAGAGACAATTCATTGTTCCCTTGAATTTCTGAGCCTAAATTATTGAATGAGCCCATACTTGTCACGCACTATCATCGAGTGATGAGTCATTAAAAATAATACGTGATATTTTAAACTGTCACGATAAATAGATAGATAAGTATATATAATAGTGTAAGTAGAATTATAGACTAAATCGTCAAGATGTAACACTATTACAAATTTATTATGTCAATCAATATTCTCCTATTAAGTTTTATATTTTGAATCTCCCAAATAGTTATTGATATTTTGAATCTCTTAAAACGCAACTCCCTTTAAAGTTGAAAGTCAAGTCTACCTTAATGGGCTAGAGCAAGAAAAAGTTCATCTCTATCACTTTAAAGCAAGAATACGTTCATGTCTATCACATAAACGTTATTGCATTTCTAACATTACGAAATTTAAAGTTTTATTGCTATGCAAATATAATATTTTGATAAATTCGATATCCAATCAATCGAATAACAATAACAATAACTATCCACATTATCAATATAAATATTTTCACCAAAATAAGAGAAATAAGAACGTGTTTAGGAAAGAGATATAAATATGTTTTTGTTTGTGGCTAAAGTTAGCACAAACTAACACTTTCTAACAAAGTTATATTAATTTTTAAATTTATCATTTGCCTTTTTGACCTACTGTTAAAAATACTACTGAATACAATTATCTAATCATCTTCTTATTAATCATGGTGTAATTGAGAGACGTTGAAAAATAATTATAGATTTACGCTTCGTTTGAATTTATATTATTGGTGACAAATTTTATCGGTCAGAAACGATTCATCAATTAGAAAGGGATTAAAAGAATATAACACGACGAGCTCTCCTAGCTTTTATTTATATTATGGGCTACTCTTTGCACGCATCATAAATAGGGTTGTATTATTATATACTTTAATTAGGGATATACAAGAGTTGTTAGGGTTAATGAATAAAATCCTTTAGCCGTTTCTTTGTGAATTGATAAATTTCATCTATATAATCATTGTTGGGTCTTTCACTTATGCATAAATTATTAGGTTGAATAATTTTTTTTTTCATGATATATCTAAAGAATGAAAGTCTCAAAACTAGTAAAATGTTAGCCATTTGTTATAATACAATACATCCGTTTTAGTTCTAAAAAAATCTTATATAATAAATTTTAAGTACTTTAATTTAAAGTTCTAAAATATCAAACAATATTTTACTATATATCTTTTCACTAAAAATTTAAAAAATCAAAAGATATAAATTTAGATGTTGTTATTATTCTTTTTTTTTTAATTCAATTTCCCAGCAGATAAATGTTTCATTCCCAATAGTTGTTACTATTCCTGTTTTGTTGTTGATAAATGTTTTTATAAGGCTTTCCCTAGTATTTGTTGTGTCTTCTTTACTTTTGTATTTTCTTTTCATACTACGTTGATGTGCAACCTGAGGCTTGGATCTTTCAGAAATAATCTTTTTACCTTTATGACTTAGATAATTCTACACAGTAACGTACTCAGAACTCTAGTCTAAATTGTCAAGATGTAACACTATATTACACATTTATGATGTTGACTAGTGTCCACCTTGAATCAACTAAACTTCATAACTTTTAAACGCGCAATATTAGAAATTTACGATCTTAACTAGAAGCTTTCATGTATTTTGGGAGGAAATAATATGATTTGTCTTGTGATTGAAAATTTCACAATATTAAACTTTAAAATTAAAACTAACCACGTTTTTAGGTGTGCATCACTATTTGTAGCGGAATGAACATGAACAACTGTTTACTCGGAATTTCGAAGTTTGTGTTTGAAAAAAATCATGATAGAGAGCTTTTTCTTCTTTAATGTATTTTACATGATGTGAATTTGAATTAGTCAGGGCCTTTTGAAGAAAGAAGACTCTTACATCGGAGGCAGATGAATTTCGACTTGGACTTATATGATCTTGGACAATATCCCCTTCAGCTATAACTTAAGAGTTAGACCTTCTCGAGATCCACACCATTTGCGAAATCATATTTATTTATTTATTTTTTAAAAAGAAAATTTTACTTTGAATAAACAAATGAATTCGCATTTATTATATCAATAAACGTAAATTATATTTTAATTATATAAATACAATATAATTTACTGTCAAGAGATTTGTCATGAATCCTTAGCGCCCCTAGCTCAGTCGGCTACCCCTACCACACCCACCCACCCACCCACCCACCCCTCTATAATTTTCTCTTTGATATATTTTGTTATATGTTTTGATGTGCCAATTATCCACAAGATTTTGCATAGCTGGTTAGTTTATCCATAAAGGGAGATTTTTCTTTAATTTTATGTTAGTTGGGATCTTCCAATATCCTTGGGCATGACTTGGATTCTATCCTACGTGGCAAATCTTGGACAGATTTACTACGTGGCGACAAGTAGTGATTACACGTGGCGTCGATAATGTTGGCAAAATAGGTAAGCTACTAATTGACACGTGGCACCATTTACACATATCCAAATTTCTACTTATTATTGGTGAGGTAGACTCCATTTAATTTAACATAATAATAATTGTTTACCCTTTTGTGATGGTTATGGTCTTACCTATACTCCCTCCGAATTATATTAGTTATCATATTTTTCTTTAACACATCGTTTAAAAAATTATGAATGATAAATATTTTTTATTAACTCTTTTCGACGTAAAGAATTTATTTCTACTTTTGAAACTAATGTCCTTAACTTTTTATCCCAAATGTTGGGAGAAATTTTATTTTTGGTAAATATTTTTCTATTAAAATTGACTTTATCATTCACAAAATTTTGATCATCACAACATACCTTCAATGGATAATATCAAATATACAAAAGAATATTATATTTTTGTATTTTATGTGGATAAGGTTATTTACACATCTCGTTTTCTACTTTTAATTCTAAACTATTGAAGTATTAAATACTTTTTTATTATTAATAAAAAATATTGAGTTTGAATTCTGAATATCAAATAGTTTTTAGGAAGGAATATTTACTCTAAAAATAACCTCTCATCACAAATTTAAATCGATTAAATTTCATAATAAAAATATCGAGCCAAAAAAAAGGAGAACACTAGAATGGAGGGGCATTTATTAAAATCCCATGAATTTATTAAGTACAAACTTGCAATATTGTGATCCACATCTTTTTTCAACTTTGCTGAGTTGTTTGAACTAAATTGGTGAATCAAAACATCAAAACAAATAAGAGGGGAACAACTTTTTTTTTTTATACATACATATATATATATATATTAGCTATTGCATAATCATATATGAAATATACACTGATTATACACTTATCTATATAAACTAAATATACACTTTTAACTAAGTTTTGTTCCACCATTCTATTTGCATGGTCAATTTATAGAAACTAAACTTAAATACGTAAGGCTTAGAATTATAAGTTTCTACAATATAATTTTTTAAAATTTTAATATTTTTGTGTCTACAATATAATGTTGGCTCTATCAGGAAAATATTAATTACCTGAGTTGTTTATATAGATAGAAAGAACGTTGCTTTCTCTTTTATTTTTTCGTGCAGTATTTGATGCTCATATATTGAGATCCAACTTAATTCAGAATGTCATTGAAAAATTTAGATCTTTAAAAGTAAAACGCTATCTAAAAACAGTTTGACACTAAACAGAATATGAATTTAAAATATCTTATTAACGAGCTTATCAAATTAAGGAGTTTGACTTTTACAAAATGAAAATTAAATTTGCCAACTAGCAATGAAGTACTAGTACACGAGCTTCCTCACTTACATTGTCAAAAAGTAAGTTTCAACAACTTTCAAAAAATGAATTAATTGGTCAAACAAATATTACTATACTCCATCCGTCCGGAATTGTTTTTCATGTTGCGTTTATCGAAAGTTAATTTGACTAATTTTTAAAGGTAAATTAGATTACATTAATTCGATATTTTAAACAAAAAAATTATATATTCTAAAACTACATACTATAAATTATAACTTTTTGCATATTAATATGTTGAAAAAATACATCTCAAAATATTAGTCAAAGTTTTTATAGTTTGACTCTAAAAATAGAAACCATGACAAACAATTCTGGACGGAGGGAGTATTATAAAACTTCTATATATAGTGTCATTTCTCTTCTCATTTTCTCACATCTCAAAAAACAAAACAAACAAACATTATATTATATTGCCTTAAACACAAGTATTATTAATTATTACTTCCAAAAAAATGTCAAGTCCTAATTCACTTTCCATACTACTAGTTACTATTATTTATTTTCTCATCTTCTTATCTCCTTCAACTATTCTTGCTACCAAATATAATGAAGCTTCAACAAGATTTAAACCTAAAATCAATGGTGGAAGAAAAGAAGGTAATTTTCATGGTGATCAAGGTGTGGAGGATTGTTTACCAAAGGGTATTCGACGATCGTCTGCGCCTAGTCGATACATAAATGATCAAACTTTAGGTACAACAACTTGTTCATCAATCAAAAAGGTGAATAAACCATGATGTTTGATCAAATTACTTCAGTTATACATGAAATATACAATAGAAATATGTAATATACATGTATTTCTTTTCACTTTTTAAATATATATATATAGTGTGTGATATGTATATCATATACTTATGTTGCAAAATGAAAAAAAAAATCAATATATTATTAAGTATATATACTTAGTAATGCATCTCCTTTCATTTTAAGTTCAAGCCATTACTTTTATCACTATTTGAAGAGCAAGATAACCATGCAAAAAAAAAAGAAGATGTAAATCTTATCTGTTTCGAGTTTTATTGGTGAGATTAAATTGAATATGTTATTGTTAAAATTACAGTTTAATGTGCTCGGATGAATTATCTTACAAAATAACTAGAATGTATATATAGTTTGTGTATATTTGAAAACAATCTATATGTTAGGAAACGTTTTTCTTTTTAATAGATTTTACGTAGACAATATTTTGAATTAATGAAGCCCCCGCCAATATGTTACCATCTTTGATCTAATTCTGAATTCGAGAGCGAGATCAAATAATTCTCTTTTTAATTTTTTATTTTCATTCTTGTACAATTTTCCAGTTATAACATACGAGTAAAAGAGAAATAATCGAAAGGTATATTAAAAATAAACATATATCTTTTTAGTGGTTTAAACACATTAACGTTACAGTAATTCAATTCATTTAAAAAATAAAAGACGTTCAAACGATTATCGACTTTAGCTTTAGAGGGCTCTCAAACTACTATCGTGGTCCTTCCCCTATCGAAGAGCCACGTATTCAGAGTTAACGATATCATCCCTATTATATCAAAGTGTATTCACAATTTTAATTAGATCATCTTTAGAATGTCCAAATTTTAACAATAACTATCGATATTTTGAGTACCCAAAGCGCAACTCCTTTATGAGTTGATTGTGAGGCTAGAGCAAGAAAACACTCAGATTTATTACATAAACATCGTAGTATATTTAAAATTACAAAATTCAAACATTTATTCCTATATAATACACTCAGATTTATTACATAAACATCGTAGTATATTTAAAATTACAAAATTCAAACATTTATTCCTATATAATATTTTTTTAAAAAAATTCAATATCCAATCATGAATCGAATAACAATAATAATAACATTCCACTTTATCAATATTAATAATGTTTTCTTCAAAAGTAAAATATACAAGAATCTTTTAAGATCTTTAAGAAACGAAATAACGATTTTTAATAAACGCTCGACTCAAATAAGTTCGAGATAATAAATTGAAATAAAAATATGTTAAAAGAAAGAGACATAAACGTGTCATTTTGGAAATAGAAATTCTAAAAATTGTTTCTCTCTCTTCTTTCTCTCTCCTCTCCCTCGAAGCTTAGAATATACACAAAGATTTAACACACAATTTTTGATACAATTTTTTAAAAATATCTTTTTTTCTCTCTCTCTCTATATATATATATTGCAGATTGATCTTGTTAGGTTATGGGTTGTGCATCTTCAGCTGCAGGTATTTTTTTTAATTTTTTTAGGTTCAAAAAGCTTTAATTTTATCTGGGTTTATTAAATTTTTGCTTAATTTTGGATTTGAATTGAGTAAAAATTGAATTAGTTGATTCTTGTTGACTGTTGAAATTATATTGATGTTCGGATCACTTTGCACGTACCTCGATCAGTTAGATGGATATTAATTAATTAGTATTTGAACCCGAGACCTCGTAGTTCGTAACAATATCATTGACTACTAGGGGCCATGATTTTGTTTTTGTTGTTGATTTTGGTGTTTGGGATATCTATTCAACAGGTACCAGATAACTTTGTTCACTGAGGCGAGAACAAATGGGAAGAAATTATTTAGTGTTTTTTTTTGTTGTCGATGCTAGGATTTGAACACGAGACCTCAGGGTTGTCAATCTACTTTATTGACCACTAGGTAACACTGTTGGGAGTAGCTGTGATTTTATGTTTATTTTTATCGTTTTGTATCTATACTGAGTTTTGGTTAGTATGATGATGATATGAAATGAATTTACATGAAGAAATGGGGATTTATATAGCTGATTGTAATTTGTTTGGATAGAGGTGTGTTTGTTGTTGTTGTTTATTGGGTTGTGGTTGGCAGTAAGATGGGGAAGGTTATACTAGCTAATGTTGTGTTTGATGCTTTTTTTTTTGGCTATGCAGATAGGAATTCGGGACGGGCTGCTGGACTTAATCCTGATAATGGTGGAGCATATGACCCTAAGAATCTTAAAGTGAAGGTAAAGTGTGAAAATTTGAGTTTAGCCTTTTTATGCTATGGCAAAGTATTAGTTTCATATGTTCCAATTTATGCCACTCTTCCTATTTTTGACAACTTGATATGTTTGACACCATTCTAGCAAATGTTATTTTGTACAAATTTCTCGAGTTCTCAAATTCATTTAACTAATCAAGTTTAAATTTTGATGCGATGGGTTTCAGCAAACTTGTTTATATAAGTATAACATTGGTAGTTGTTTCTCCAGCTGTTCATCAATTAAGTATCTTAAAGTCCATGCTCAACAAATGGTGTCACCTAAATTGTGACAGAGGGAGTTGTTTCTTACAATCCTAACACCTAGGATATTATGATGATGACAATTAGTATACATATGACATTGCTTATGTTAACTTTTGATAAAGTAAATAGTTTAATTAAAGCGGAGATATTACCATATAATAAAAAAAATCTTTCTCCAATTACCAATCTCTGTATTAAGTTATTACACCTTCCATCTCGCTTTGTCGCTTCACACTTCTCCGACTAAAGAGATCATTCTTCAACCTTGCTTTGCTTCACGCTGAAGAAGCGCTTTACCTTCACTTCGCTTCGCTGCTTTAAGTGATGAAGCGCTCGCTTTTCACAACTCTACCCATACTCTACTGATATTGGTTTATGATCAGAAAACACAATTAATTAAGTTGTTCTAACGATCTCGTCCTACTCTGTGGATATTGGGGATCTACAATTCGAGAAGCTTGTATGCAATTGTCTCCCCTTTCCTACGTCAATCTGGTTTCGTGCAATGGTAGGTCAATAAGAGACATTTCCTGAATGAAAACTTGGAGAAAACCTGCAAGTCCTTGTTCATGTTCTACAGTGTTTGTACTTTGTAGGACAAATTTCTCATTTGGTGAAATATTCATTAGGCCTATTCGGTTTTCCACTTTAAATTCCTTTCATTCTCATATTGATATTTTTTTGTCACGTTTCATAGGTATATATATCGAGAACATGATTAAGTAAAAAAAAGGAAAATTCTCTCCAACAGTTTGAACTTTTCAGTAGGGTGTCCGAGACAATTCAAATTGCTTTTCCATGAAAAAGAATCAAGCCCATGGTTTAAAGGGAGTGTTGAAAACACAATTAAGTAAGTAAAGTGTATTTTCTTTGCCAACTTAAGCTCTTAGATGGGACGGCTCACGGCTCACAAAATTCAGATAGCAGTTCATACAAAATCTGTTGCATTACTGACTCAAGTTAATGAGATTGGGGAAGGGTTGAAGTGGCTGGCCTTTTCAGTTCGTATTGTTCATTTAGAAGTGAGCTATCGGTGGTGAGGTTTCTTGGTTCATAGGCTCATGAATCTGATTAGTACAGAGTATCTTGCGTAGACATTGTAGTTAATCTTTGAATACCTTAGTTCTATTTGAAGCATAGTTTATTATCTTCTAATATCACTCTGTCTAATAGATATACATCAAAGAATGAAGGTTCTTGATTATCATGATGATTTCCACTCTTTTTTTTTTGTCATTCCTTATTTTTGATAAAGAACGGATACTAGTTTAAATAGATGGTTAAGTGGATATTGTTCAAGGTCAAATTTTGAGTCAATATATAATTTGAGCTAAATGGCGAATATATTCCTCATAATAATCTTACTTATCAAAACGACAAATAGGAATATACTCTTTCATGTTCATCAGTGACCTTTTAAATCTGTATCTGAAGTTGATTAGATGATCAGAGCGAGTCTTGCTGACAAACTTTAGAAAGTGTAGTGGCCTGGAGACATAGGCCTGAATGGGTGTTATGGATATTGGGCGGGAACATCTCAATGAGCATTTCAGGGTCATGGCTTTGTTTACTAGATTAGTATCTGTCAATTAAGAATATGAAGTTAATGTACTGCTAGGCTTTAGCCAACTTATCTTCTTTCTCTATTAACTTCCAGTACTGTATGTCTTGTTTGTGAAGATTGGTGCGTCTGAAACTTTGAGATTATGACTATGTATGTTCAATCAGTCTTTTGGTTGGAATATGTATGTTCTCCTGAATTGCGGAGATTTTCTAAATGCACTTCTCTGCACAGGCACGGCCTGCAATCTGTTTATGGTCTTCTTTCACGCCTTCAAAAGTGTGTTATAAGTCCCTTGCACCATATTTGTGATACTGATATTGCCTCCCCCCAAACATCATTTGCAGCTGGTACTCTTGGGTGATTCTGGTGTTGGTAAAAGTTGTATTGTTCTGCGCTTTGTACGTGGTCAATTTGATCCGACATCTAAGGTATGAGTATGTTATTATAAAATGAATGTGTTCTTATTATCATGTGACATTTGTCTATTGATTTTGGTTCCAACCTCTCACCTTTTCCTTTCCCTTTGGTGTGTGTTTCACAGTTTCAGTGGACTGTGTCGCGGTGTATGTTATGTATATCATCTTTTCAAAAAATTTATAAATTGTTGCTTTGATGATTTTAGGTGACTGTAGGAGCTTCTTTTCTGTCTCAAACAATAGCCTTGCAGGACTCAACTACAGTTAAATTTGAAATATGGGACACAGCTGGTCAAGAAAGGTATTGCAAGCCAAGTTTCATATTAAATTTATCTCTTTCTGCTCTTGAATCCAAGTAATTTTTTCCAACATCTGAGATTCCCCTGTGAGTTAGCTGACCCAACCCTTGACTGGGAATAAAAATGAGAAGTCCCTAATGGTTGACAAAAGATAATTGTAAAGAAGACCTTAAAGTTGTGCTGTCTGCCTTGCTTCCAGGTATGCAGCTCTTGCACCATTATACTACCGAGGTGCTGCAGTTGCAGTGGTTGTGTATGATATAACTAGTCCTGAGTCTTTTGCCAAAGCACAATACTGGGTCAAGGTATTTCTCTTAAAGAATGGAAGTCTTCTGTCCCTTTTGTTTGATATTCGTGTTTGCATGAGATGATAGCAACTATGTAGCAGTCTGTCATTTGATCTGATTGTCATTTCTTCTTGCAATGATCTTCTTTTCTTTCTCGATCTTTTTTTTCTTTTGTGGAAATAATTTGCTTGCCAGTATGTGTTGGTGACAATTGCATTTTAGTTCTCTATTTATCCACTTTTTGTCTTTCTATTCTTCTTCTCAAGGGGGTAGGGGGACAAGGGATTTTTGTTCTGCTGCGCTGAATTATGAATGTGTTAATGGTTACCTGTTGCTGTCTTCCTTCTCAATACTTGTCCATATCAGGGGATTGCTTTATTTATATCTTTAGAGATTGTTCCTTTTCTTCTGACATCATATGGCAGGGGATTTTCTCTGTTTGAGTAGAGCCAAACGTTTATCTGTGAAATAATCCAATCCCCTTATATGATGATTCAGTCATTCCATCATCATTTACTAAAAGCAAAAAGTAATGTTTTTTCTAACATGGTTACGGGTGAGGGTACTCAATAAGGGGTGAGGATCTACAAGTCAGATTTATCATCACTTAAATCGTAAGATTCGGGGACATAGATAGGCGATGTTAACAGGTGTTACGACATGTGGAATAAATGTAAAGTAATTGTTTCAACAAAAACGCCACAGTAAGTAAGATGAGAAGTCATTGAACCAAAACAAGTCATTGTAAATATCTTTCGAAATATAATACTTCGTTCATAAACATAGGTTATATGATTGCAAAATTTCATAGTACCCTGTGCTTGATCAAAAAGTTCCCAAGTACTTGTGTGTATACCAGTAACAACAACAACAACAACAACATACTGTGATTCCACAAGCGGGGGCTGGGAGGGTGCGGTGTATGCAAACCTTGCTCCTATCTTTGTGGGGTAGAGAGAATGTTTTCTATAAACACTCTGCTCAAGAAAAGCGTTTTTCAAAAATGTGTTTGAAAAATACAAGAAAAAAATCTGTGATGAAAATATTGAAGAAATGAGAAGTGTTGACAGTTAAAATAATAAAGATACTAAAGTACTTGTGTGTATATCCAAAACAACAAACCGCAAGAGAAGATCCACCCACATTGTGTTCCTCTGCTGTAACTGTAGTCAAAGCACCTTGGATAAATTGACCAAATCCTTTCTGTTTCTCACAAATGCAGCAGACATTTTTGATGGATCTATGAACATACTTACATTGAAGCAATTTAAATTGCAATAAGATGTTGATAATAGTTCAGTAGAGCATCATAATTTTTGAAGCAACTTAGTCAAAGATCGTTCTTTCTCAAGTTCATCACTTATTTGAGATTCCCTTTTGATTGTTTCAATGGAAGCAATGAGAATTCGCAAGCTAAAACAAGATCAATGAGAATCTCAAAAATGTAATTGTCAATACCCCTGTATCAAGAACAGTTAAGTTTGTTTCCCCTAAAAGAAAAGTTTCACCAGCTAGTTTCCCTGGGGGTTCATGTGCAGTGTAGATTATCCTGTGTGTCAAGTGTTTTTGATATGAATCAAGACTACAGTGGTGGGGAACCACAAACAAACTTGCTCTAATTGATTGATAAACATCTCCAGAAGATCCTTTCAATGTTTATTTAGGGACAGGATTTCAAGTTTACCTACTACTTTTTGGTTTCCCATCCGGTGTCCAGTACCCGAATGGGAGCCGACTAATCTGGATTTGTGCATTCTAGGGCCCATTTCTGGGGGCGATGCTCCCAACAGGATTTATTCAATTCCCATCATTGCTCAACATGTTGGTTAAGTTCATCAACTGTTATCATGAATTAATATGCATGAGATCCATATCTTAGACTTGCCGATCAAGCATAAAGGATAACATCACGTTTGCCAGTTCATGTTGATTGCTGTCCAATTTATTTGTATTTCTTCATTTTCTAAATGAGTCAGTCTGTCACGACAATAATAACTATTACATCTCGATCCGTACAGGTGGGTAAGCTTTACGAATCTGCAGTTTCCATGTGACTAGTCATCTTGTCGGACAAGCTTGTGCTAAATAATTTGTGGTTTCTGAAATTCAGTCATGTGTAAAATATATTATTTCATAGCTGCTAAATGATTGCCATTTTGTAGGAACTGCAAAAACACGGGAGCCCTGATATAGTCATGGCTCTGGTTGGCAACAAAGCCGATCTCGACGAGAAAAGAGAAGTAACGACACAAGTGAGTATCGTCAACGTCTTACCAACGCCGTTAGACATGAAATTTACTTCTGGCATACTGATCCTTTTGTGGTACTTACTTTTGAAGGATGGAATTGACTGTGCTGAAAAGAATGGCATGTTCTTTATAGAAACATCTGCTAAGACAGCTGATAATATCAACCAGCTGTTTGAGGTATGTTCCTCTATGTCATTTCTCAAAAGCGCAACGTCAAGTTTTTAAGGTGTATAAATCTAATTGGGACCTCTATATATGTGAGTGCAATGAATTCCCATGCTATTAACCTACATTGTTTCTGGATTTCGCCTGATAGAACTTAACCCAGTTGTTGGAAAACTATAGTTTGTTCATTTTAGTCATCTTCATCGGGGTTTTCAGTTCTCTTGCTTTTCTTGCCCTCCTTGTTTATTATCGGAATTTGGTGGATTGAGGGTGCAACACTGCCTGAATGTTTTAGTCAGATCAGGATCTTGAGTTCCCGGAGATCAGTTTTTATTCAATTTAGCACTAATCTCATATCAATACGATACAAACTAAAACGAAAAAGTACAAGTAGTTCTCTATATTTCCTATCAGCATATAAATCTCCGACATGACTAAACGACTCCTAGAGAACAGGTAAAACGGAAAGTATAGCATACTACTTATCTTCCATTATGCGTTTATGTTTCTGTTGGCATGCATTTGAACTCGAATATTAGGTAATATTCACTAATTAACGACTTCACTTGCAGGAAATCGCGAAGAGATTGCCACGCCCTACTGTTGCTTGACCATCAAGATTATGCTAATTGCTACTGTACTGCCTGTAATACTATGTATATGAGGTCATTCTCAGTCTCTTTTTCTCTGCAGTACTCTCTCTTGTTACGTTTCCTGATCTCGTGATCGCGATCCTCTTCAACGAGGCATCCTGATATATATATATATATAAACTGTGAGAATTGAGGAGACTAATTAACTCACTTCAACTTTGTGAAAGTTTGAAATATTTGAATGGTTCAGTGACATATATATATATGTTTCCAGTTCAGTGAAATTTAGCTATCTGTATTAAACAGAAAAAATCTCAAGTGTTAGTATGTATGGTAAGTTTCCAAAAGATTAAAAAACCAAAAAATTTATGTTTGTGTGACACAGCTTCTTTGAGGTCTCGAGTTTGAACTTTAAGTAACGGAAAAATCTTTCGTAGAGGGTGTTGCTCTCGAAATATGGATAATGGATATCGGGTGAGAAATTTTACAAAAAAAAAACACTTGTTTGCATAGGGTGTCTACATCTAATTAAACAAGTACCTTTAAAAGTTAATAAATTTATACGAAAATATATACATTGATTTGATATAAATATTTAGCAAGAAAAAAACAACATCATAAAATTTCAGTAAAGCTCCGTTATTGAAAGACACGTAATCAAATAAAACTTTGTAAGTCGTAAATATTAAAGGATCTAAATATTATAAAAATTAAATTTTAGAGTCCTAAATATAAAAAATTCCTACTTTAGTTCAACAAGGAAAACTTTTAGTTGATTTCAAATTCTTAGATATTTTTCCCATTATAACTCAAAAATTACTTGTTCCTAATCAAATTAAAATAGAAAAACCAAGTTTAAGTTTGCAAAGGTTTAGTCAAACATTATCTCTTTAAATATACTATGTCTTCATAAGTTTTTAATCTATATACTGTTCGTTCTATCTCTGCTTTTTAATATTTCTCTCGAAATCAATGGCATCATCATCGAAAAAAATGTTGATCGAGTTAAGCACAAGTCTGTAATCGCTATTCGTCAGATATTTGGTGTTACCAATGATTATACTCCAGAGGAAGAAGAATTGCTTCGTGAAAAACACAAGTGGGCTCACGAAGGAGAAGAAATTGACGAATCTCTTGATTAAATTTATTAGGTTTAGTATAATTTATGATTTGATTATTTTAGTTTTATGTATGTAGGGTTTGGAATTGTTATTAATTATTTAGTGTTTTAATTTTTTTTGTAGCATGCATAATGGCTTACACACACACACAAAAAAAAAATATTTTGCATTGATATGAGAAAATTAAGAGTTTGATATATATTGTGTTTCAGAGCCATAGGCTAGGCTCGTTGGGCCGTCCTGGCCTAATAGGGTTGTGCTAAGATTTTTGGAGCCCAAGGATTTTTTAGCCCGGTTGGTTTGTGGGGTCCGTGGGCCAGTATAAATTAATTAAAAAATATAATATAATATTGAAATCTAAATTAATTTATATTTATTTTTAAATACATTCCAAGAAAATAGAATAAGGGAGGTAGACGTAATATTGTAAACCACAAGGGAGGTGAGTGTTATAGAGCAAAACCTGGAGGGAGGTATTTGAAATTATCCCTAATTATATTTGTGGATTTGCCCGGCAAGCCTGTAGCCCCGTACTTGTTGGTTGGTAGGCCGTTTTTTGGCCTACGTCGAAAATGGGCTAGCCCTGCCTGACCGATAAAATGTCAAAGTCAAAGTCTGTATATGGGATGAGCTAGCCCATATTGATAACTCTAAATGAGATAGAACTTAATTATCACAGACTATTTATTTTAAATCTTGATAAATAATTAAAATTTGATATTTCATTATTAAACATGAAAGTGGAAAAAAAAAAAAATCTCGACTATAATTTAAAATAGTTATTTATTGATTTCAATATATTTGTCATTTGCAATGATAATAAATATATGTCATATACAAACATATATTAAAATCATAAAGTTCTTGAAAATATAGATTAAACTTATTGTTCTTCGTTAAAATAATTTTCCTCGAATAATTATTAATATATGGGAAGTAGTTTTTCTTTAAATTAATAAGGATTTCAAAATATAAAATATATGGATTTTAAACTACTCCATATATAGAATGTGTATTTTTTAAAAAATATTTAATATTAGAAGGATAATTAATTTTCCTTTTAAGGGTAGGTAGGGGGTGACAAACTAGGTTTGCGTCAGTTCGGCTTTAAAATTTATCAATTTGACTTATTGTTTATCGATTTATAGAGATGCTAAATCGTTATAAAATCATTAAGATATTGACTTACTAGCTTTTGATTTATCGATATACATGAGTTCAAGTTACATCCTTAAAAACGAACACTTTTACATTGTATGATAATAAAGTATTTGAGACAACAAAAAGTAAAAGTAGAAAATCAAACTCGAAATCAAGGACTTTATATCCAAAATTGTATAAATATAATTATTTAATTTATTATCGATTAGGAAAAAATCTCAAACTATTTAAGAACCGATAATTCAATAACAAAAAAATTAAAATCATTATCAAAACCGCTAAATTAATAACCCAATACTAATAAAATTAAGAAAAAAAATTATATTCAAACTATCAATTTTGATTCGATTTTGAATAGTGAATTAGTCCCAATATGTATTGTTCATAAATGAATAAATTTATCGACTCGATTCATATTTTTGATATGAATAAAAAAATGGATAAATTCAAGTATTTATGAATATCCATATTAATCATAATATTAATTATTCTTATTATGTAAAAAATATTATTATTTTTTCTTCTAAATTTGTTTTCTCCAAGTTCATGAGAAGATTCTAGAATTGTGAAAGAAAAATCACTCGCTATAAATACAATTCTCCATTTTTGGGGGAGATTTTTTAGGGTTTAGTCATTTTCTCCCAAATTCACCATCAATGTCGTCTTCATCATCGGAGCCGGAGAGCAACATTCTGACCTTGAAATCCGCCGATAACAACGAATTTCAGGTGGAAGCATCGATCGCCGTTCAATCTACAGCTATCAAAAACATGGTAGAGGACGGTTACACAGACATTCCGCTAGTGAACATTAGTAGCGAAGTCCTTATCAAAATTCTCGATTACCTGAAAAAGCACGCGGAGAATTCCGGTTGTAGCGAAGAAGAACTGAACGAATTTGACAATGAATTCGTTAAGATGAGTATCAAAAAAATGTCTCTGTTTGTATACGCTGCTAGTTTCCTTCACATTCCTGGTTTGACGAGCCTGTTATGCCAGACGATTGCTGATAGAATTAAGAACAAATCGGTGAATGCTGTTCGGAGGATTTTTGAGATCATTAATGATTATACACCGGAGGAAGAAGCAGAGGTTCGTGCTGAACATGACTGGGCACATGATGGAGAGCTTGATGATACTGTTGAGGAAGACGATGAGGTTCGTGATGAAAATGATGGAGAGAATGATGATAACGGAACACCAGAGGATGAAACAGGTGAAAATTGATAACGACATTGTTGAATACTTAGTTTGTGTTCATGGTTTCTTAGCTTCTTCATCAATGGAGTAATTTGGGGATTTTGATTAGTTTCTGGAATCTTGTAATCTGTTACTCTGTTTCTGCTTCATTGATGGATGAATTGGATTCTTGTGATTTGCTTCTTTTGTTTTTGTTTTTCAATTGGGATTTGTTGAATCTTCCTTTTGTTGGTTATGGAGCGGGTAGAGTGCGTTGTGACTCGTGATCGCTTGACCTCATTTGTGTGTAAACAGGAAACTCGACTCTACGTTCTCGATAAAGGCTGGCTCCACGGAAATGGTGGGGTATAAGCCCCTCGCAATCCTACCGAGTGAAGTTTTTATGAATGTGCAATTTAAGCGAGTGAAGAAGGGTTTATGTCACGACCCAAATCCGGGCCGCGACTGGCACCCACACTTACCCTCCTATGTGAGCGAACCAACCAATCTAACCTTAACATTTCAATGTAATAACAACAAAAGTAATGCGGAAGACTCAAACTCATTAATAAAAATCAATAATCAACTTCTATAACTCAAAAACTTATCATTATCCCCAGAATCTGGAAGTCATCACCACAAGAACATCTACAATCAAATGACTAAACTAAGAGTATTCTAAAAGCTAAAAATACATAAGAAGCTAGTCCGTGCCGGAGGTTCAAGGCATCAAGACGTGACGGAGGAGATCCAGTCCAAGCTAGAAGTGTTAGCTCACCCTGAAGATCCGGTGTGACGAAGACTGACTTGAATTACTGTTGAGTCGAAGATGACGGCACGTTTGCTGCATTCCACAATTAAACAAGAAGAAAACAATAAAAGTAGGGGTCAGTACAAACACGGGTACTGAGTAGATATCATCGGCAAACTCAAAATAGGGAACAATATATATCAAGTATTATCATAAAGCAACTATAAAACTCAACATGTAACAACAAGAAGTACTATAATCATCAATAAGTATCATCAAATTCACACATGAGGACTCAAGCCCCAATACCATACTCATTTGGGAATCATGTTCGTTAGATTGAGTATATTAACATCTTTCAAGATTCATTATCTTTCCTCCTCTTGTGTTGGTTCGTGACACTCCGATCCCCTAATTCTATGTGTCGGAACGTGATACTCCGATCCCCTACATGTGTCGGAACGTGACACTCCGATCCCCTAAATCTATGTGTCGGAACGTGACACTCCGATCCCCTACATGTGTCGGAACGTGACACTCCGATCCACTAAATCTATGTGTCGGAACGTGACACTCCGATCCACTAAATCTATGTGTCGGAACGTGACACTCCGATCCACTAATATCATTCTGTAAATCATCAAGCCTTCTCTATACCAAGGCATCCTCAATCCCATTACTTTAATTCATCAAGCCTTCTTCTATACCAAGGCATCATCATTAATAATGTATATTAAAGTTTCTTTTCAAGATTTGGGATTCAATATTTTTGATCATGCTCATCTTATCACAATCACACAATCATATTCATGCAAACATACAATTAAGCATATAGTAGGGTTTACAATACTACCAATACATATCATTCTTTATTAAGAGTTTACTATGAAAGCATGAAAACCATAACCTACCTCCACCGAAGATTAGAAATCAAGCAAGCAAGTTCCCAAAGCTTTGTTCTTCTTCTCGTTTCTCCTCTTTCCCGTTCGTTTCTCCCTCTCTTTCTGTTCTTTTCTTCTTTTTCTTATTCAACCCTCTTTCTTTTACCCTAATTAGTATATAATTAAGAATAAAAGGTGGCAATAATACCCCGCTAATTAACTTAGGGTTACCTCTTTTAACCCTCAAGAATTTGAATTATTAATATAAACCCACGAAGTCTATAATTAATGAAAGAATAGTCCAAAAACGTCCCTTAAAACTTCACCAGAAATCCGACTCTGCCTGGATTTGCGCAACCTGTGACGGGCCGTCGTGCCTGCGACGGTCCGTCCTGCAGGTCGTCGCAGAGTTCAGAGACCCAAATTTCCACCAAGGGTCTGTGACGGTCCGTCACACCTGTGACGGTCCGTCCTGCCATTCCGTCACAAAGTTCAGAGAGTTGATTTTCAGTACCCAATTTCAGATTTTCTAAGTATTTTGGGACGAGACCCCCTCGACGGTCCGTCGTGCCCATGACGTTCCGTCGTGGGGTCCGTCGCTTCTGCCAGTTTTTCCAGAATTGAAGTCTGTTGCTCAAAACGACTAAACGGGTCGTTACAGTTTACGTCTTTTTTAAGAGCGTGGGATTAGTGGTTAATGAAAATGTGTAATCCTAGCGAGTGAAGTTTTTATGCCCTTTTGAAGTGTAGGGGTTAGTGGTTAATGAGAATGTGTTGTGTCCGAGTGAAGTGTTTATGCCTTTAAAGTATGGGGTTTAGTTGTTAATGAATGTGCAATCTTAGCGAGTGAAGAAGGGTTTACGCCTTTTTTAAGAGCGTGGGATTAGTGGTTAATGAAAATGTGTAATCCTAGCGAGTGAAGTTTTTATGCCCTTTTGAAGTGTAGGGGTTAGTGGTTAATGAGAATGTGTTGTGTCCGAGTGAAGTGTTTATGCCTTTAAAGTATGGGGTTTAGTTGTTAATGAATGTGCAATCTTAGTGAGTGAAGAAGGATTTACGCTGTCTTTTAAGAGCGTGGGGTTAGTGGTTAATGAAAATGTGTAATCCTAGCTAGTGAAGTTTTTATGCCCTTTTGAAGTGTAGGGGTTAGTGGTTAATGAGAATGTGTTGTGTCCGAGTGAAGTGTTTATGCCTTTAAAGTATGGGGTTTAGTTGTTAATGAATGTGCAATCTTAGTGAGTGAAGAAGGATTTTACGCCTCTTTTAAGAGCGTGGGGTTAGTGGTTAATGAAAATGTGTAATCCTAGCGAGTGAAGTTTTTATGCCCTTTTGAAGTGTAGGGGTTAGTGGTTAATGAGAATGTGTTGTGTCCGAGTGAAGTGTTTATGCCTTTAAAGTATGGGGTTTAGTTGTTAATGAATGTGCAATCTTAGTGAGTGAAGAAGGATTTACGCTGTCTTTTAAGAGCGTGAGGTTAGTGGTTAATGAAAATGTGTAATCCTAGCTAGTGAAGTTTTTATGCCCTTTTGAAGTGTAGGGGTTAGTGGTTAATGAGAATGTGTTGTGTCCGAGTGAAGTGTTTATGCCTTTAAAGTATGGGGTTTAGTTGTTAATGAATGTGCAATCTTAGTGAGTGAAGAAGGATTTTACGCCTCTTTTAAGAGCGTGGGGTTAGTGGTTAATGAAAATGTGTAATCCTAGCGAGTGAAGTTTTTATGCCCTTTTGAAGTGTAGGGGTTAGTGGTTAATGAGAATGTGTTGTGTCCGAGTGAAGTGTTTATGCCTTTAAAGTATGGGGTTTAGTTGTTAATGAATGTGCAATCTTAGTGAGTGAAGAAGGATTTACGCTGTCTTTTAAGAGCGTGAGGTTAGTGGTTAATGAAAATGTGTAATCCTAGCTAGTGAAGTTTTTATGCCCTTTTGAAGTGTAGGGGTTAGTGGTTAATGAGAATATGTTGTGTCCGAGTGAAGTGTTTATGCCTTTAAAGTATGGGGTTTAGTTGTTAATGAATGTGCAATCTTAGTGAGTGAAGAAGGATTTTACGCCTCTTTTAAGAGCGTGGGGTTAGTGGTTAATGAAAATGTGTAATCCTAGCGAGTGAAGTTTTTATGCCCTTTTGAAGTGTAGGGGTTAGTGGTTAATGAGAATGTGTTGTGTCCGAGTGAAGTGTTTATGCCTTTAAAGTATGGGGTTTAGTTGTTAATGAATGTGCAATCTTAGTGAATGAAGAAGAATTTACGCCTCTTTTGAGAGTGTGGGGTTAGTGGTTAATGAAAATGCTTAATCCTAGAGAGTGAAGTTTTTATGCCTTTTTGAAGTGTGGGGGTTAGTGGTTAATGAGAATGTGTTGTGTTCGAGTGAAGTGTTTACGCCTTCATAAAGTGTGGGTTTTAGTAGTTAATGAATGTGCAATCTTAGCGAGTGAAGTGTTAACGCTTTTTTAAGAGTGTGGGGTTAGTGATTAATGAATGTGCAATCTTAGCGAGTGAAGTGTGTACACCACTTTAGACTATTGAGTTAGTGGTTAATGAATGTGCAATCCTAGCGAGTGAAGTGTTTACACCACTTTAGACTATTGAGTTAGTGGTTAATGAATGTGCAATCCTAGCGAGTGAGGTTTTTTTACGTTAGAGTGTGGGTTAGTGGTTTACGAAAATGTGTAATCCTAGCTTGTAAAGTGTTTATGCCTCATTAGAGTGTGGGTTTAGTAGTTGATGAATGTAAAATCCTAGCGAGTAGAGAGGTCACACCTATTTAGACGGTGAATTTAGTGGTTAATGAATGTACATTCCTAGCGAATGAAGTGTTTTACGCCTTTTTAGACCGTGGGTTTAGGGGTTAATAAATGTGCGATCCTAGTGAGTGAAGTTTTTTCACCTTTTTAGATTGTAGGTTAGTGGTCAATGAAAACGTGTAATCCTAGCTAGTAAAGTGATTACGCCTCATTAGAATGTGGGTTTAATAGAATAGTAGTTAATGAATGTGCAATCCTAGTGAGTGAAGAGGTCACTCCTCTTTAGACGGTGACTTTAGTGGTTAATGAATGTACAACCCTAGCGAGTGAAGTGTTTGTGGGCTTAGTGTTTAATGAATGTACAATCCTAACGAGTGAAGCGTTTACGCCTTTTTAGAGTGAGTTTTTTTTTTTAAGTAAACATGTTGCTTTTGCGAGACTATAATGCTTTTTTGTCTTTCGAATGTACCAAAATATACGTGTAATGTTAGTAAAATATTAATTAATTTAGGATAACCTTCGATCATAACGTAATCAGTTTTTTAGCAACACACAAATATCTAATTAGAATATACAATTGTATTTAGCACAAAAATTGAAAGAAGTAGAATTTAACTTATTCATTTTTGTTGAAAAGGACCATTAATTCCACGTTAATATTAAGAAATAAAACTAAATTCCAGTCCTAGTTGCCTTTTCTTTGTTCTTTTCCTTCTCACTAAAACAAAATTGTACTTACCACCAAGGGTCGTGGACTCGTGACGAGATGGATATGATCGATTCTTTCATCATTAATTAAAAATTTCAAATTCATATCAAAGGCAGAGTTTTAAACACTCTTTATCGGAAAATCATAACGTATATGCAAGTGAACTGATAATCGAAGACATCTTGAAAGAATCGACATACGCAAACTTTTAAGTGTTCACGTAAGCAAATCTTACTAATAATAACTCTTTTTTTTTACTTTTCGAATAGAGATACACTCATTTGTAAAACTTCTGGCTTCGTTTTTTTTTTTTTTGGTCATGTTTTAAGTACACTCAATTGTCCAAAAAAAAATGTACTTAATCAAATCTTGGACACTCTAAGCAAAATTTTTTGGCTCCGTCACTGTTCATACCTAAATATTGAAGAAAAAAAATGTTGATAAAGAGTGCTTCCTCTTTAATAGTCCTTCTATGGCGAGATTCAAATTAATTGAACCCCAATAAGAGTATCGAACATCGAATGAAATCCGAAAATAAATAAAATTAAACAAGTACCACTAGTACAAGAAGGAATCGTTTCAATTTGCATGTTACTAAGGACAAGTCAATTCATCAAAGGTCCAAATTTAATATTGTGGCAATGTACTACAACAACAACAACAAAAAAGTTTAGCTACAACTTTTTTTTCTGCTTATAACTTTGTACAAAGAACAAACATAACACATTACCAAAGTTTTCATAAAAACAAAATCAAACAAACATGGCAATGAACAATATGAATCGATTTTCTTCGGGAGAAATTGAACATGGCGTTGGTGATGGTGCAAAACGCGAACCAGGCATTGCCCCTTTCGTAACAAAAACATATGATATGGTAGAGGATCCGAATACAAACTCTGTAATCTGTTGGAGTTCATCTGGTTCTAGTTTCGTTATTTCTGATCATAACAGATTTAGTTTCGAACTTCTACCAAAATATTTCAAACATACTAACATGTCAAGCTTCGTCTATCAACTCAATAACTATGTAAGTTATCGCGTTTATACTTTCTTGATATCATCATGTGCATTTTTTTCCCTCTTATTAATACGTATTCGATGATAGGGATTCAAGAAGATTGGACTCCAGAAATGGGAGTATGGACATTATTGGTTTCAAGCAGGGAAAAAACACTTGATATCTAACATAAAAAGACGAACAAAAAATCTAAATGCTCGTAGAGATTTTAATCAAGAAAATTACTTTTACGGAGTAGGGGAAGAGATGAGAAGCCAGAGAGATCTCAACATTACGTTGAAGTCAGAACTCGAGAAGTTGAAAGAGAGACAAGATGATATGATTAAGGGAATCGCGTCTTTAAAGGAATATCTGGAGAGATCAGAGGCAGAGTCAAGGAAATTCCTCTGTTTTTTGGCAAAAGCAGTTAAACAAGTTGTTGCAACTAAACGTGGTACGAAACGTGATGTAGAAGTTAGAGATGTAATTACGAGTAAACGTAGAGCTGAGGATGTAACGGGGAGTAGTAAGAGCTCGGAGAAGAATTGAAGATAGAAGAATGAAGCTATAACATCTAGTATTTCCATTCTTGAGATTCACTTGCTTCTTTGTTTTATTTTTACTTTTGTTGCTTGATTTTCCCCGAATCATTACATGGGATATGTTATAGTTGTTGTCTGGTTTCGGATTTTGTAAATCGTGATTTATGTTTATTTTGTGTACGTAATACTGAACTTTTATTATCAACTATAAGTCTAGTTGATGTTAAATTTCTTTAGCTTCTTCATATGTGTTACTCTTTTATATTATGAATCTTTTTAATGAAAATCATAATTCTGTTATAGTCAGACGATATATACAATATAATCCTCAATGTCATAGGCTAAAATTGCATCATAAAAATAAATAACTCAATTATTCAAAAGTGCAAAATACACTAAAACACCATGAATAACAAGTAAAGTAAAAGAACTAACATTATATCTAAAACTTTCATAGACCCTTTAGCCACTACTTATTAATATTTCTACGATAACTATAGTATCAGGATCAGCTTGGACACACCTCGACTATCTAACTTATTAATAAACGATACGATTACTATAACCTAGTTAACGGTATCATCAATCTCAGGACCTTCAAATGCCCACGGAGCATCGTTGATAATTTCTTGCTCTTCTTCCTCGGTGAGATCATTCGTGATCTTTAACATCTCGCGAACAGCTCTAACACTCTTGTTCTTCAGCCTATCAGCTGCAGATTGGCAACACAACTCCATCAACTCGTGAATGTTCAAATAATTCGCGGCCATTATGATATCGAAGAGCTCTTCCCAATCCACACTCACGAATTGCTCATCGAACTCCTTGAGATCGTCTTCCTCACCTACGATAGGAAGTCGAGTTGAGTTATGACTTGATCTAACGGAGAGTTAAGTTCATAGTACTTAATGTTTCAAGATCATCCATTTTTCGCTTATATGATATATTAGTTAATGAAGGTACACTGATCTATCATCCCTTCCTGAACCAAACGTGAATCTTTCGATACGTTTATCTCTCATGCTTATTACTTTAGGTTAAATCTCGCATCTAATGAGCCTATCGAGTGCTCAAATACTACTCTCAGTCTGTCGTACCAACAAAAGTACCTATCAAAATATCAGGTCAAAACATATCAAACGACAAGTCAAAATCCAACCAAAGCTCAAGAGAGATTTGGCCATGTGCGCGACTTGACTTAACCATCATATCAAAAGACAAGTCAAAATCCAACCAAAGCTCAAGAGAGATTTGGTCATGTGGCGCGACTTGACTTAACCGTCATATCAAACGACAAGTCAAAATCCAACCAAAACTCAAGAGAGATTTGGCCATGTGGCGCGACTTGACTTAACCATCATATCAAACGACAAGTCAAAATCCAACCAAAGCTCAAGAGAGATTTGACCATGTGGCGCGACTTGACTTAACCATCATATCATACAACAAGTCAAAATCCAACCAAAGCTCAAGAGAGATTTGGCCATGTGGCGCGACTTGACTTAACCATCATTTTTCCACCTTGTGGAATCTAAAACTCCATCGGTCGATATAATCGTATAACTAAACAATTCATCAGAAAAGGACATAATAGTTAGTTTTTCTATATAACATGATTATTAGTTAATGATTTATTTATTTTTCAATTATACGATCAAAAAATAACTATTTTATGAACTTTACCCATTTTGCCCTTCCCTAATATGACCCCACTCACCTATTTACCACATTCTTATTACTCACCTGTTTCCACAGCCTTTCCTTTATCATCAGTCTCGTTCTCATCCTCGTCCTCGTCCTTAGTAATGTGCTTATTCAGATACTCGATTACTTTAGTTAACGTTTTACTATCGATATTTGGTAATGGAATTACACTCGTAGCACATCCATCTTCGATCATATTTTTAATCATTTCCGATTGAATAACTGCTGCTTCTTCAACTTCAAATTCTTTATCATCGTTTGATTTTAATGTCACCATTTTCTTTGTGTTTTCGGATTCTGCCATCGATGAAAAATTCGAGATTTTTTTTATTCCAAAAATAAAAATAAAATAAATGAAATAGTGTTTTAGTTTATTTGTGTTAATTTTTTTTTTTAAAATTAGGGGTATTTATTGAGGTTAAAATGGTCCGATTAAAATGGATCAATGTTAAAATTTGGGATTGAAAATGTAACGAATTTCCGTAAAGACTAATTCTTTTTTGGTCTTAATAATATAAATAAATAAAATGATTTGTCATTAATTTTTTTTTTTTTTTTACTATCATTGTCCGTGATCTATCTAGAATGGTATGACTAATTCTTGAATTGAGATTTACGTGGAAAAGTTTCACATTAGGGGTAAACGTTTTTTTAACAACGAAGACTTTATATTCTGTATTTAAAGATCGATCCGGTTCGATGCTGAAGTTATTCGGTTCAACTAGTTGATCATTGATTTGTAAATTTACCAACCGTTACTGAATTATTAATTAATAAAATACTATGTATGCCAAAATATTTATCATAATGCTTATGAATTTATTTTTGTTTAATAAAATATGACATGTAATTTTAAAAATATAAAATTAACATCTATATTTCTACTCATGTTTATGTAAGGATCAAATAATGTCAAGCAGACAAATTAAAACGCGTCAGCCATGACAATCTTCTACCTTTGACCACAAATAATAATAATAATAATAATAATAATAATGATAATAATAATAATTTGGAATTTAAGTCAAATAAAAAAAATTATTAAATCATTGCAACTTCATTAATAAAGTTACGAGTAGAACGTATGTAGACTTTGTTTCTATTTTTTGTAATGTCACATACAATAATAATGTTGGTCTATTCTCTACTTTATACGACTTACCTTTAACCCTTTGGAGACACACATTCTTATCACACAATAATTCATAGGAGATACAACAACATCGTCAATTTTTCCATCTCCTAAAAAAATTAGCCCATAAAATAATAATCCGCCAGCTCGCATGTTTTTCATTCTACTTTAAACTTCTTTTGTAGGTGAAACGTATGCATTAATCTTCACTTTCACCACAACTTCATATATTACGTCATTAAATTTACATTTCGAATACAAATCTGATTCAACCCTACTTAACCTGAAACTTTTAGATTCGAATTTGTAAAATCCATCTCCAAACACAATCTTTTTAATGTCTTCTTTTTCTATATATTCAAAGTATATAGTTGGTAGAGATTATTTTCTCTAATCCACACCTTTTTTTTAAAAAAAAAAATTATAATAATTATTAATGACAATAACATAACAACAATATTATAATTAATAAGAGTAATTAATTAAAAGTAATATGCATGCCGGCAGACATGTCAATATATATATATATATATATATATATATATATATATATATATATATATATATATATGTGTGTGTGTATATGCCAACTGTCTTAAACACATCATTTTTCATGCTCCCTATTTTGACCAATTCTGTCATGCCAAGTCAGCCTTTTTGAGGCGGACCCACGTGGTGCAACGAGTTCATCTGAAATTTTTTTAACAAAAATTTATATTGTATATCTAAAATAACAATTATTTTTTAGGTACATATTATAGATCAGATATTAAAAACCTTCTCGACTTTTTATGTGTTTAGTTTTCATAATACATTAAACTGATAACAAAATTTCTAATTCTGCTACTGGTAATTGAATTGGCTTCATTTCTAAGGAGACATGTGTGTTTTGAGGCATAAAACTTTTATTACACTTCATATTTTTATTATTTAATTTATAAAACTAGGTCAAAAATTTAACTTAAATATTTTTTTGTGATTTTTTAAATCTTTTTTATCTTAAAATAAGATTAATGACCAAGAGACTAACATTTTATCATTTATCTTGAAGAAAAAAATTAAGCATATGACTATTGAACAAACTTAAATAACGAACGTAATTTATTAATCTACGATCAAGAAATAAAAATATACATATATTATATATATCATGGATTCATTAGCTTGATATTAAAAGTATAAATCATCAAAATTATATTTGTATTGTTTCACCTTTTGCTTAAGGTAATTAAATGTTGGTAATTGCTTTCCATGAATACTAACTATGAGAGGATATTGTGTACAAATATATATAATATACATATTAACTTCAAAAATCATTTTCTATCTTTAATAGTCTTTAATAAATTTGATTAAATAAAATAATATATTAAATCGATACTCAACTAACAATATAGACTAACTTTTCAATCAAATTTGATGAACATCTAACAATATTGACTAACTTTTCAATCAAATTAAATGAAGTTGACTTTCTCAAATATAAAAACAATCTCTTAATCTTACATTAGTAAAGTATAAAATAATTGGAAAACTTACTTAAATATACTATAATAAAAAATTATTTATCATTTATAACAATAACATTTTTTTTTCACTTGATCATTTTTAATTCATTTATGATATAAGTTTAATACATATTACAAAAATAAATTTGTTATTTAAATATAATACAAGTTTTAATGATGGATAATACATTTATCACACATTTTAATACACTTGTAATACAACGTGACAATTTTTTACCAAACAAACATAATATATTTTAAAAACAATTATAATTCAAATATATTGAATACATAATTCACTTTTAATACATATTAAAAATTTATCACAATATTGCTATAAATAGTAATAAACTAAAAGTATCGCTAAAATCAATAGTTATTTTTAAAAATATATTAATTGATGTAAATTTTTTCATAATGAAAACTAGATAAAATTATGTATAGGTAATTAACTCTAATATGTATGTTATTATTGGTTTTGTAGGTTACAAAAGATTATTGTTATAACATATTGAAGTTTGAGAATTTTTTGCATTTTCTTATTAAACAATAAATTAATATATAAAAACTCAATCAAAGATTTCATCAAGTGGATAAAAGTCAAAATAGTTCATTTAATTGTACAATTCATTATGTTTCTTTAATTTCTTGGTTTGGTAAAATGCAATAAACCCTATTTTCTTTAGAAGTAATACAAAGTTTAAGCTAATGGAAGATACAATGATTATATTATGAGTTATGGAGAAATTAAAATTTTAATTTTATATGTTTTTTGTTTGACAATAACTAGGTTTTAAATCAATCTATATATATATATATATATATATATATATATATATATATATATATATATATTTTATAATATATTTTTTAACACAACTATATTATCTAAGCAAAAATTATTGGATTCGATCGAATTGATATTTGAGGTTTTAGCTCCTTCCTGTTATTGAGGGTTGACGTGGATGACTATGATTTTTCTAATATAGTAGACTTGAGAGTTTCTCCGCAGTGAAAATGAATTGTGTCATCGATCATCAAATATTCTTACGAAATGGATCGATAAATTTCTTTCGTCTACAACCTAAATATCCTCACAAAATTCAAAGCATTTATCTCCCTATTCGATAGTTAGCCCTAGCAACCTATTAAAGTGGATTAAACACTTTTTCTACTGCCTTAACGGGGTTAACGAGCTAATTAATACCTCTTATGGGTGGATCCAATTCAATATCTATCTTTAATCAAAGGTCTTGATCATCCAAGTTTAACGACGAAAAAAAAATCATGTTAGCCACTTTTTGACTTCCCTTTTAACGTGTCTTATGTGACACACAATTGAATTAACAATGCAGATTACAATACAAATATTAATTCGAAATAGCAAAAAATATATATAAAAAAAATAATAAATCCTTTTGTATACGTCAGAGCTCAGAAATATTACCAATTAATGGTGAGTTAGAGAGTAGCTATATAAATATTAGACTTCTTATATGGTCTAATAATAATTATTTGATCATTTTTTTAATTATAATTTTTTTTTGAGAGAGTCAACAAATGATGCATAGTGTTATAAATGTGTAAGTTTTTTTCTTAATTTTAAGCATAAATCCACTGAAATTAATGTTTTGGTACTTATTAACATCGTAATTGTTATCAAGTTTATGTACAAATATTTTGCTTACAAATAAATATAGTACATAGTATATTGTTCAATTTTTTTTAAAAAAAAAATTATGGTCTATTTTGATTATCTCTTATAAAAATCATCTAAAAATGTGTTTCTGTTATTTGCTTGTCTTATCATAATTTATTGTAACGACCTGTTTAGTCGTTTTGAACAGCAGATTTTATTTCTGGAAAAACAGGCTGAGACGACGGAACCCACGACGGAACGTCATGGGCACGACGGACCGTCGAGGGTGTCTCGTCCCAAAACACTTAGAAATTCTGAAATTTGGGTGTTGAAATCGACTCTCTGAACTCTGTGACGGACCTGCAGGACGGTTAGAAAATTTGCTTGCTTGATCACGAATCTTCGGTGGAGGTAGGTTATGGTTTTCATGCTATTCGTAGTAAACTCTTAATAGCGAATGATATGTATTGATAGTATTGTAAAACCTGCTATGTGCTTAATTGTATGCTTGCATGAACGTGATTATATAATTGAGATTATATTAAGCATGATGAAGCTATTGAATCCCAAATCTTGATAAAAAACCTAATCTCTTGTTAATGATGATGCCTTGGTAAGGGAGAAGCTTGATGAACTAAAGTAATGAGATTGATGATGCCTTGGTATAAGAGAAGGCTTGATGACTTGATAGAATGAGATTAGGGGATCGGGTGTCACGAACCGACACGTAGATTTAGGGGATCGGGTTTCACGAACCGACACGTAGATTTAGGGGATCGGGTGTCACGAACCGACATGTAGATTTAGGGGATCGGGTGTCACGAACCGACACGTAGATTTAGGGGATCGGGTGTCACGAACCGACACGTAGATTTAGAGGATCGGAGTGTCACGTACCGACACAAGAGGATTAATGAATATGAGGGAGCGGAGTGTCACGTACTGACACAAGAGAAATAAAGATAATGAATCTTGAAAGATGTTAATATACTCAATCTAATGAACATGATTCCCAAATGAGTATGGTATTGAGGCTTGAGTCCTCATGTGTGAACTTGACGGTAATTGTAAATGATATAGTGCTTGTTGTTGCTACATGTTGAGTATCATAGTTGATTTTATGATATTACTTGGTATATATTGTTTTCTATTTTGAGTTGGCCGATGATATCTACTCAGTACCCGTGTTTTGTACTGACCCCTACTTTTATGTTTTTCTTCTTGTTATTTGTGGAGTGCAGCAAATGTGCCGTCGTCTTCGATTCAACCGTAACTCTAGCCAGTCTTCATTACTCCGGATATCAGGGTGAGTTAACGTTTCTAGCTTGGACTGGATCTTCTTCCTCATGTCTTGATGCCTTGAAGTTCCGGCATGGACTAACTTTTATGTATTTTTAGCTTATTAGAATACTCTTAGTTTAGTAATTTGATCATAGATGTTCTTGTGGTGATGACTTCCAGATTTTGGGGAATAATAGATGTTGAATTTTAGAAGTTAATGAATTGACCTTTATTTAATGAGTTTAAGTCTTCCGCATTATGATATTACATTGAAATGTTAAGGTTTAGATTTGGTTGGTTCGCTCACATAGGAGGGTAAGTGTGGGTGCCAGTCGCGGCTCGGATTTGGATCGTGACATTTATTTCGAATCACCATAAAAGGAATAACTTTTTTTTTCGGAAAAACAAAAATACAAAAAAATAATCCTATAAAACACAATAGTTAGTCCTTAAATTATTCTTGCCTCTAAATCAAATCTCTCCTACTTATGGTCAAATAATTTATGAAACTTTGAAGAAGAAAATATTAATAATAGTCTATCAAATTTAAATTATTTACATCAAATAACACCCTAAATTTACTAAAAAATCCTTTATTTCTATAGTAAATTGTCTACATATGATCAAATCAATTTTCCTAAATTTTGGGATAAAAAAAAACAGATCAAAGAATTTATAAATTACGTAAAAAGTAACAGAGTTAAGACTCATTAAATTATTAATATAATATATACTATTTATTCAATTTTGGTTTTGTCTGATATGGACCTATTCTAACATATTCCCCCAAAAAAAAACAAAAAAGATAGAAAAAAAAGTCTATATATATAATCCAAATTAGAAGGAAATTATTTTCCAAAAAAGGCAGCTAGAAATTTATTTCATGTTGAAATTGACCTATACAATATGCAATTATTTTCCCTCTAATTTCTACCCCAACTCTTGAATTATTACAAGTTCACACATAATAGTAAAATCCACTATATTTTATAATTTTTCATGAAAATATAATACTATTCAATAAATATATTTTACCAACTCCAATTATTTATTTCTATAATATATAACTATAAATTTATTATGATTAAGTAATACGAGTAGATAATAATAAAGTGAATTTCACAAGTATTTTCAAAAAGAGTAGAGTGTACGTAAATTTTTTCACTATCTCACGAAAGTAGAGAAGTTGTTTTCAAAAGATATCGATTCAGGCGCAACAAATTCAGTGCTTTCAGGGAGTGTACAGTGAACGTAGACCTTATCGATACCTCGTAAAAGTAGAAAAATCATTTTCAAAAGATATCAACTCAGGTGGCGCAAATACAAAATATAAATTTTTGAAAAACGTCAAAAAACATAGCAACTAAGAAGGGGTCGAGCAAATCCTATTAGAAAGACCAAAGAGCAAAAAAATACTATTCCTTCTGTTCCATTTTATGTGACATTTTTTGAATTTCAAGATTCAAACAAGTGTATTTTTATCGTAATTTTTTCACGAATCTTTTTAATATTTTAAAATATCAATTATTGTGACTTATAGTACTCTTTCGTAATTTACAATTATATAAATTTCATTTCAAAAATTTGAAAATTTCATACGTAAATATTCGATCAAAATTAAACTGTTTAATTTTCGAAAAATAAAAAATATCACGTAAAATGAAATAGCAGAGTAATAGTGAAATAATTGAAACACAAAATATGGTGTGAAAGTAAGATCTTATTATTGTATTATTTTCATTATTAATCATCATTAATCAGTCAAAATCTACCAAAAATAAAATAAAATAAAGATAAAACTTATTAAAATTGACTAATAGAAGCTCAACAAATCAATGTTTTCCATTTCATCTATGCTTCACCTGCTTTGTTTTTTCCTTGTGTGAACAAAGAGCTTTGAATTTTCTCTTTGATTCTCAAAATTCATCAAATCTTTGAGCTTGAAATCACCTCAAGAACCCAAAAAACTCATGTCTTTTCTCAGTCAACTCATCAACCAACTGCCAACCCAGCAAGGATTTGTATAATCATTGCTGTTTGTCCATCTGTGTGTGTCTCTAAATTTGATTAAAGATTCCATTTTTCCATCTGGGTGTCTCTCAATTTGATAAAAAAATCCATTTTTCCATCTGGGTTTTGCTCAATTTGGTTAAAGAATCGGTTTTTCCAGCTGGGTTTTGCTCAATTTGGTTAAAGAATCGATTTTATCCAGCTGGGGTTTGCTCAATTTGGTTAAAGAATCGATTTTTGTGCATATGGGTCATCAGAAAGAGGAATTAATCAACGAGCTGACGGAGTTAATCGATGGGGTTTCTGGTTTACCGGAGTGCCGGTCAGTGTCTAAGAGGATGTACAGTAATTTGGTGAGAAGAGTGAAGCTTTTGAGTCCTTTAGTTGAGGATTTGAAAGATAGTGATGGTGTTGAGGTTGGAGATGATGTTGTTCATGGGCTTGAGTTGTTGAAAATTGCTCTTATTTCAGGTTTGGAGCTTCTCAAATCTGTAAATGAAGGCAGTAAGATTCTTCAGGTATTGACTTTTGATTTAATTTTTGTCACTGTTGAATGATTTATGATGACAATTGCTTAGGACTTATCAATCTTGGTTGTAGAAAATCAGTTCAGTATCTGTTAAGAGTGAGTTAAGAGTATCAGGTTGGTTTCGGAATGGACTCGTGGTTTGCTTATATGGACTTGGATAGTTCTCTCTTCTTGAGCTAGATTTTAGGGTTAAGTTAGGTTTAGGTGTCATATCGTTGCATGTTATTATAGCTAGGTCCAACCCTGTTTGGGTTCTCGATCCACGCTCCTGTTGGTCTTGGGCGTGAATGGGGTTGTTAGAGTGGGTTTGAGTCCTATATTGATTGTGGAATGGATTGGTGTTTTGTTTATTTGGAATTAAGACATTCCTTTCGTGTTGAGCTAGCTTTTGAGGTTGAGTTAGGCGCAACTTGATGGTTCAAATAAATCATAAGTAGTTGTTTTCTGCACTAGCTTTACACATTGCATGATGGATGCCGTTTGTATGGTATCATCAAGTTCGTTGCGTCTCTGTGCTGAAAATTATCATCATGAATGACATTGTCTCTTACTTCATCTTTCCTAAGGATCACTTGCGTTTTTCGTCTTGCAGGCTTTACAGATCGAGAACATATCATCAAGGTTTCTAGATGTGACAGAGCAAATTGAAGATGCACTAAGCCACATTCCTTACAATAAGCTTGATTTATCTGAGGAAGTTCGAGAACAAGTACGTCATCTAGCAATCCTTTTAATGGTTATACCTGATGTCCATTATCTTTTACTGAAAATCTTCACATTGTTTGGTTTTTTCTAGATTGAACTTGTGCATGCTCAATTTAAAAGAGCCAAAGGAAAGATGGAGTCACCTGATGAGCAACTTGAAAAGGATTTAGCTATGGCACAAAGGGAACAATATCCTGACCCCCTGATTTTCAAACGGCTGTCTGAGAAACTGCATCTCAGGACCATAAATGATCTAAAGAAGGAGTCGCTTGCCATCCATGACATGGTCATTTCTAGTGGTGGAGATCCCGAAGAGTGTTTTGAAACAATAGCATACCTCCTAAGAAAGCTGAAGGACTGTGCAATGACAGAGAATCCTGAACTGGATGCTCTTGAGGGTGACAAGAGTTTGATTAAGCACAGATCTCCCGTTATTCCAGATGACTTCCGCTGTCCAATATCACTTGAGTTGATGAAAGATCCTGTTATTGTATCTACCGGACAGGTTAAGTGTCTTTGCTTTCTTGATAGAACATTTACTTTGATGGATTAAATTAGTTGCTCCTCGTTTTACTGGCTTAAGATTGATGGATGTCTGCTAATTTTTTCATGTGAAGACCTATGAAAGGTCATGCATCCAAAAATGGCTGGATGCAGGACACAAGACCTGCCCTAAGACTCAGCAGACACTGTTGCACACTGCGCTGACTCCAAACTACGTTCTGAAGAGCCTGATTGCGTTGTGGTGTGAGAGTAATGGTGTTGAGCTGCCTAAAAACCAAGGAACTTGTAGGAATAAAAGGACTGGAGCTGGTGGTTCGGACTGTGATCGTGTTGCTATTGATGCGTTATTACAAAAACTTGCTAATGGTAATTCGGAGCAGCAAAGAGCAGCTGCCGGTGAGCTCCGTTTGCTAGCAAAAAGAAATGCTGATAACAGAGTCTGCATTGCTGGAGCCGGGGCAATTCCTCTACTTGTTGAACTACTATCATCATCAGATTCTCGTACTCAGGAGCATGCTGTCACCGCACTTCTTAACCTATCCATAAATGAAAGTAACAAGGGAACTATCGTAAATGCTGGTGCTATACCTGATATAGTAGATGTACTAAGAAATGGAAGCATGGAAGCAAGGGAAAATGCAGCCGCTACCCTTTTCAGTTTATCAGTAGTTGATGAAAACAAAGTGGCAATAGGAGCAGCTGGTGCTATCCCAGCGCTGATCGATTTGCTCTGTCATGGAACCCCAAGGGGAAAAAAGGACGCTGCCACTGCTATATTCAACCTCTCAATCTATCAAGGAAACAAAGTCAGGGCAGTACGGGCAGGAATTGTTCCACCACTAGTAAGATTACTCAAGGATCCCGGGGGTGGAATGATGGATGAAGCACTTGCGATATTGGCAATACTAGCAAGTCATCAGGAGGGTAAGGCAGCTATTGCTCAGTCTGAGCCACTTCCCGTCTTAGTTCAGGTAATTAGGACAGGTTCTCCTCGTAACCGAGAGAATGCTGCAGCTATTTTGTGGTCTCTATGTACAGGTGATGTTCAGAGCTTAAAGATCGTTAGGGAGCTTGGAGCAGAAGAGGTACTGAAGGAACTATCGGAGAATGGTACAGATAGAGCTAAAAGAAAAGCCGGAAGTGTTTTGGAACTTCTTCAACGAGTCGATCCAGTTGAATCATAACACTAGATTAATCTGTGCGAAGACTCTCTTTTGCAGCTATCAACAGGAATGTATGAATCTTGAAGGATTAATTCTACCTGAGAACTTCATGGAGGTCAGACAATCCAGTAACTTAACTGTAAACGCGATTCTGACACGCCAACGGAGAAAGATCCCTTATAAAGTCAGCAATGTTTTTCTCTATATGTATATTTTTCACTTCTTTTTGAAACCTTGGTCCAGGAGCAAAGGCTTGTTTTTTCATGTTAGTGTTTATAGCTGTAATCTATATAATGTTTGTTGTTTATACTTTTCATCTTAGTGTCTGATTATGGAAGTAATGTCACTTCCACTTTTGATGATGAAATGAAGAAAAAAATTTGTCACCGTAATGACTTTAGCACTCTTTGATACTATATATATTTATTACTGCGAAAAATTATTTTTATCGACCATAAGTCACAAGAGTAGGACCCTAAAATTCAAAAGCTCCAGCTGACTGCCATCTGCTGAACATCTATTTGGACTTTGAATTTTGAAACAAACAAGTAAATTTATTGTTTGGTTTCTATGAAATCATCACTTTCTTATACTAAGAATTAAAACGGAGAAAAAGGATAAATATACCTTTAAACTATCATAAATGGTATGCATATATCTTTTATCATATTTTTGAGACATTGATATTTCTGCTGTCCAAAAATCAAAGCATATATACTCTTTATATTAACGGACATACACGTGCCGTGATCTTATCCACCGACCCTATATTTATTAAAACCGGCATGGCAGATGAAATTCCGTCACGTGTCTCTATTTAGTCTTCCATTAGAGTGAAGAACTTATATGCTCTAGTTTTTGGACGGCAAGACACCAATGTCCCAAAAATATGACGAAAAGTATCTGCATATCATTTATGATAATTCGGGGTTATATTTATCCGTTTTCCCAATTAAATATCATATCCCAAAAATATTAAAGAAAATCCAAATAAATATGACGCCGAAAATTTATTTGTTGGATGAAATACACTCTAAAAGCTAGTAATAGTTGTATTGGTGAGCGTCTTCTCTCGAATTTGAATCCTGAAAATGAAAAATCTTACTTAGAGCACCTCCTTTTTAATGGAGCTCGTAATGATTTTAACTTAGTCCAAGCTTCAAAACAGACATCAAACATAGATTGAAATTTTTTTTTAAAAATAAAATAAATAGTCTCAGTGTCTACTGTCTACTAATATACTTGTCCAAAATTATACTATAATAATTACGTGATAACAACTTATAATAATAATTATGTAATGATTATTAGCAATAAATATAATACTAAATCGATAGAGGGATCATACAAGACCACCTTTATTGAAATTATATTCCAATAATTTTTTAATAATAGATCTAAATAAATCACACACACATATCATGAGCAACTAAATTAATTAAAAGAAATACAAATTTGTTTGAAACAAAAAATATCGAAGGATCACAAGATACTTGAGTTAAGGGGGTGAAAAGGTTGAAAAATTCAATAGTATTAAAGTATCACATAAATCACCGAAAATCGAACTAAATCAAAATAATTATGAAAATTTAAATTTGTATCGTTAAAAATACTCATTTATCTAAGAGTAAATTACGCTTTTTAAATTCTCACATACAATGACATTTTTAACACTTCTTTTGACTTTTAATTAATAGCTCGATGCTGATACAATAGCTTGAGACCACTTACATTATCATATGACAGATCAAGAATGTATACATAAGTTTAGTTAATTCTTTCAATAATTCAAATACAAAACTAATAATTTCACATTAAATTCAAAAATATTTTCAGTATATATTTTTCAATAAATACTGAACCGAATATCGAACGTCGATCTCAGAAAGTGGGTGTACGTGTCACGAGCCCATGCTTCGTCTGCGCGGCAGCCTGGGAGAGGGTTGACCCAATAATGCTCCATCTTCTTCCCATAATGTATATTTTAAATGACTTTTATGCCTTTTATTATATCCTTCCGTCCAGAATTATTTGTCATGTTGCGTTTATCGAAAGTCAATTTAACTAATTTTTAAAGGTAAATTAGATCACATTAATTCAATATTTTAAATAAAAATATTAGATATTTTAAAATTATATGAAAAGTACTATAAATTATAATTTTTTGCATATTAATATAATAAAAAAAATACATACATCTTAAAATGCTAGTTAAAGTTTTTATAGTTTAACTCTAAAAATAGAAATCATGACAAACAATATCAGATGGAGAGAGTACCACGTAATGACAAAATTGGTCCATCATGGACAATATTTGTTTTTTTTCTTTCTATTTTAACATTATCCTATAGAATAATAAATAAAATAAAGGAATAGAAAGGATTTCAAAATAAGAAGGTTTGATCAAAGTTAGATTCGATTTGATTTTAAAAATTATCAATTTGATTATTCGGTTATTTAGCTAGTAGACAAGATAAATTGTTAAGAAATCATAAAGACATTAATTAGAATATTGACTGTCATTATGATTATGCATGAATTTTTTTATTGTTAAAAATAACTCATAAATATAAAAGAAATCACCTCAGTTTCGTATTACTTCCATAATTTGAATAGTAAAACATATTGAACTTACGAGATTTTTCTCAACTATTATCGGTTAATACACTAAAAAAGTTTCAAGTTATTACGAAGCTGATAACTCGATAAAAAATAAAATTACAGTAACTATCAAACTGTCAAATTAATAATTTATAATAATATTTTTATCGATTCGAATTTAGTGAGTTCGGTTAAATTTTGAACTGCCCTAAGATTATTAATCTAATATTGACAAAAATCTTTTACAATTTCTCTATGTTTATATTTTATTTATATTTATATTTTTTATATAAATAAAATAGAAAGAATCTTAACATTACCAAAAATTGTAAAATTTAACAAATTTAGACATGAGGGTATTTTAGTCATTTGAGAGGGTACATATATATATTTTTCGATTCCCAATGCAACTTTTTTAAAATAATAAAAACAATTCAATCTTCAAAAAAATTAATTACCTCCATCTTCGGTTCTTCTACCTACACCACCGTAATGGCCACCTCAATTCGCCTCCGTCGTCTCGGCGCTATCGCCGCCGTTGCCGGAGGAGCATACACAATTGTACGGCAGCCTTCATTCTCCTCAAACGATCGCGGGGACAAGTTAAGCGCACTCGAGACTTTTCGCCGGAAAATTTCTGATCCTTTCGCCGTCGTACCACCACGGAATACTCAGGAAGCGGCTTTGATCGGTTCTAGTTTGGCTAATCCTCTTGATATACTTGTTGTTGGAGGCGGTGCTACCGGTTGCGGTGTTGCACTTGATGCTGCGACGCGAGGACTCCGGGTTGGATTGGTTGAGCGAGAGGATTTTGCATCTGGTACTTCTTCAAGGTCTACTAAGCTAATTCATGGAGGTTAGTTAGAATTTAAATTTTTCATCAGTTTTTGTTTATGTACGATAGGTGGTTTTGGTATAACTGGCTTCATGTTAATTTAATGCATTGAAGTAAAAGAATGATCACATCCAGCTGTGAGAAATAGTCGAATTACAGGAATTTTTGTATGGATATAGTTTATTGGAACTGAACTGTGATTGAGGTGCAGTGGTAGTAAGGTAAGCAAATTGTCTTTTTAGTCAAGGGATTGTGGTGGGAGGTGGCAAGTATCCCGTGGAGTTAGTCGAGGACACCATGTTCATGAAAAAAGATATCTTAGGGATTGAGGAGTGTGTTGAGCATTATTTTCCCTTTTATGCAAGTGGACATAGTTGCAGAACTATATACTAGATGGAACTTTAAAATTGGGAATCTTGTAGCAGCATTAGTTTTGGGACACTATATTTATCGTACCCTATATATGCTTGTTAGTGGCACTAATAACAAGTTCAAAATGAAATCTTTAAATTGAGTTAGTCTGGTTTACGAAAACTTTCCTTTAGAATCTTTTTGTCATTGTTGTTTAGTCATAAGGAAAAGGAATCTTTTTGTCTATGTTTCTAAAACTCTGGGAGCGAGCCTTGATGTGGAGGGATCTTGATGTTAGAAACATTGTTACTCGAGGCACTATTTTTGTGTGTGACTGAGTTGGCAATGTCACAGCAAATTCGGATTGAAGAGAAAGGCCTTGTGAGAGAATAATTGAAGTATTAGAAAGCTTCTCTTATCATTTTAGAATCTCAAGAGTTTTAGCAGAAGGAAAACTAAAATCCTCAATTTATTATGCTCAATAATTACTTGGCTGCGATGATTTCTTAATATTTAATCCAAGTGATTATTGCCTCCCATTTCATTCCTAAGGGAATCGATCTTGTTGATTTTGGGCTCCTTGCATAGATATCATCAAAATCAAAGTCATCACGAATTTTTATAGTCAATATTTTAACAATATCATACCATGGTGGTGGCAAAATTTTGTTCTTAGTATGCAACTGGATCAACACAATCATCTACAGAACTATCCCAACCATCTATACACAAGGGCATTTCCTCTTTTAAGAAGTCAAATATGTTGCAATCCCAAACTAATTGGGGACAACTATAGCAATCATCTGGATCCACACAGAAAAGCAGACGATTGAAACAAAAAGACCTTTTGCTGTTCTGGATCAATCTTTTTACCCAATAAATGCACAATAGTGTGATTTCTGCTACTCTGCAGGTAGCGAACCATATTAGAGCTTTAGAGAAATACCAAATCTATGGCCCAAACTTAGAATGCAAACAGCAAAAAATAATTGGGATATAGCTTTTCTTTCATTTCCTTCTCAGCTACCCTTAAATCCTTAGATAAAATCCCCTTTAACTATCCTCTCTATGTGTCTACTGAATGCCTCTCGTATGAAAAGAAACAGTGACAAGATAAAGGGTCTCCAGCTACCCCCCCTTGAAGGAGCTTAACTACTAAAGAAACCTCATGGAGTAGCATTGGATAAGATGGAAAATTTCATAGTACCGGATGAAATATTTCACCATGATGGTTCATTTTCCATGTGCACCCTCTTTGTTGATGCTCCATTCTCACAAATATCTAGATTAGAAACTCAGATAAATGATCCGTTAGCTTCCGAGGTATCCAAGTTGCATGATAATCCTTACTCTATGCTTCTTAATATTAAACCCACTGGCTCAACTGCACTGCACAACTCATGCCTCATGCAGGATAATCTCTCCAAAAAGATTCCAGCTTTCTAACCGATGCTATTTCAGCCACGAGCACAGAAAGTGTCAACCACTTCCTACTGCACTGCCCAGCTGCCTCGGACCTCTGAAATATATTTTGTTGCTTTTTTGGTCTTTCCTGGGTCATGCGGTTCTCTGTTAGGGATGCTCTTAAAAGTTGGAGTTCACGGGAAGTTGATAAAAGTCATCAAGAGTATGTCGATGATGATCCATGGTGCTATCTTTTGGTGTTTATGGACAGAGAGGAACAAAAGATGTTTTGATGGAATTTCAACTTCTAGAAATCTTGTATCGAGGCAGATGTCTAGTTTGCTTTCTTAGTTGGTCCAAATTGACCCCTGTAAATAATTTAGAACTCTTCTTGGATTTTGTTAGCTCTATAGTTCAGAAAGAGGCTACAAATCCTTTTTTTGTGAGCTTAACTGATCTATCCTTGTAAAGCTTGCATCTTCTTGATGCCTTTAAATGAATCTACTTCATCAAAAAAATTGCTATCAGTATAGCATCAAGGATTCATCTTCTTTCTTCAAAGGCATCCTGAAATATAATATGGGATTACCCATCATCTTTAAGTCTCCCTGCCAATACATTTGCTTTTACTTTGTATGTACTCCAGAACAAACTTATAGGCCAAAAATCTCGATGTATCCTTTGCTCTGGATTGTCTTTGGGATAGGTTCAATGAAAGAACAGTCAAGACTCTTTTCAAATGACACTGCTTGGTATAAGATGCTTCAAACATTTATCGATGCCGCAGGACAATGTCTGTAAAAGCTTTGCCATAGGTGCTGTGTCTCCACGCAATTTTCATTAGTCATTACCCATTAGCCCTTTAGAAATCCTAACACTAGCAGATTAATAGGTCTGCATCTTGACCAGGGAATTTGGAGAAGGCCAAAAAAAAAGAGAAGAAAATTAAGATACTCACATAAAATTATATTATTTGTCTTCTATAAGATCACTCCTAAGATTTGAATGCTATATCCAGTGCTCGACAGGCTAAATTGTTATATTTTGTACTAACTACTACCTTAAAAGCTTAGTGGTTGAGAATGGAGCACTTGACCCTTAAAATGATGTGAAGAACTGCACTGAGAAATTTTAGAGCCCTTTTGATTTCTTCATTGAGGCACCTCCATTTCAATTTATTTGTCTTAGTTCCTTTTTAATTCCTTTAAAAAAGAACGCCTCTTTCCATTTTTAGTAACTCTTTAATTCTAATTTTATATATGACATGTTTAAGACCACGGTCTTAAAGAGGAATTTTCGATACATTCTACATATCTTTCATTTAAGACCACAAGATTCAAAAGTCTTCTTTACTTTCTTAAATTGTGTATCAAGTCAAAACAGGCAATCAAATTGAAATGGAGGGAGTAGTTAGATATTTGCTTGAAGCTTTCCTTCATTTGTCACAGTTATCTTCTTTTATCTAAGACGTGCAAACTGCTTATACTAAGATTCTTGTTTCAGGAGTTCGCTATTTGGAGAAAGCAGTTTTCAACTTGGATTACGGGCAGTTAAAGCTAGTTTTCCATGCCCTTGAGGAGCGTAAACAGCTCATTGAAAATGCTCCACACCTTTGTCATGCTTTACCGTGCATGACTCCGTGCTTTGATTGGTTTGACGCTATCTACTACTGGGCTGGCCTGAAAATGTATGATTTGGTTGCAGGTCGACACCTACTGCATTTGTCTAGGTATTATTCTGCACAAGAGTCTGTTGAATTGTTTCCTACCCTCGCACGAAATGGTAAAGATAAAACTCTGAAGGGAACTGTGGTATATTACGATGGACAAATGAATGACTCACGCGTCAATGTTGCATTAGCATGCTCTGCTGCTTTGGCTGGTGCAGCTGTGCTTAACCATGCAGAAGTGGTATCCCTTCTCAAAGATGAGGGTGATGGTAGAATAATTGGTGCACGTATTCGGAATAATTTATCAGGTACTTCATGAATTTTATTGTAGAATTTGTGTTCCTACTCAGTTCCGTGGTTAAAGTTAGCTTGTAATCCTGGTGGAATGATTAAGGTTGATAAATAGAGTTCCAATATCATGTGCTGTACCACTTGCTCCTAGAAGTCCCATTATATATCTCCATGTATGTACAATTATCTCCATGGATGTGTCCCACCCATTGTGGATTGTAAGTGCCCCACCTCATCATTCTTCTGATGATGATTTTTTGTGAATACAAAGTTACTCCTCAAAAAAAAAATATATGTACAATTATCTGTTTTGCTCGTCTTTGAACCTTTGTCATTTCTTCGAAATGTTTGTCAGTGACATGCAGGATCTTTTTAAGTGTAGTGATTTCCGAGGTTTTGAAAATTTTGAACTTTCTCTTAAAATATTTTTGTTATGGTCCACGGCTGGACTTATGAGTGAAGAGTCTGTTCTAGTATCAAAGATTGGTAATTGATTACCAACCACATAACCAGATGCTCCTGACATAATTTTTACAAGTTGCTTGGCTTAGAGTTATCATGTTTCAAAATATGTATCTGGTCTTATTTGAATTTTCTTGCCATATTTTTGTGGAGTCAAAATATTTGCGTAGAGGTGTTATTGACAAACATTCCAAAATTGGCATAAATCTTTTCGAGTTGGGTGGCAATATCAACTTTAAACAAGCATTTAATCCAACAAAGGCAAGTCACTCTGGCATGAATCTCTGTTCAACTTTTAGACGATTGGAAAATGCTTTGAGTATTATTTATTAATTTCTCCTTTAATCGTTTGCTCCTTTAGTTCATGTCAGTTATCTGCCTCTAAGTTCTCACTCCTTTTCTGACAGGGAAGGAGTTTGATGCATATGCAAAAGTTGTTGTTAACGCTGCCGGGCCTTTTTGTGATTCTGTACGGACGTTAGCTGATAAAGATGCAAAACCCATGATTTGTCCCAGTAGTGGTGTACATATTATACTTCCTGATTATTATTCTCCAGACGGGATGGGCTTGATTGTCCCTAAAACTAAGGATGGTCGAGTGGTCTTTATGCTTCCATGGTTGGGCAGAACAGTAGCTGGTACCACTGATTCAAACACCAGCATAACGATGCTGCCAGAACCTCATGAGAATGAGATCGAATTCATTTTGGATGCCATCTCTGATTATCTTAATGTTAAGGTGTGTTGATTTCTAGCAATCCTGACATTTATTGTTTTTCTTTTAATATCATAGTGCCTCTAATATAAATCCCTGTAAGTCAAATATTTATATAATCATTATTCCTCATTAGGCATCTGAAAAAAAGGTCTATATTGTGACCAACTTTTGCCTCTTGATCTCTGTTTTGGTTTGATATTGAATTCAAATGTTACTATCCTGATCAATAGCATATTTCTCTATCACTTTTAGCTGAGCTAACTATAATCCCATAATTGGTTTTTATGCTTTTTCATTGAACGAAGTCGATGTAAAGAAGCTGAGTTTTTGGATTAAGGTGAAATTTATTACGCTATTCCAGTAAATGTGTAGGAGATATTCAGTATACTATCTTTTAGCCATTTAGTGGCTTCCAGGTTATATATTGGATTATTGACTAAACTATTAGTTAAGTCAGAATTGGATGTAAATTGTTCCTTATAGAAAAAGTCAAGAGTTTGATGTATAGTATCAAGTGCATAAATCGATCGTGGACCATTTCCCACAAGGGGTCTAGTATTGCATCACTGCTATCCAACGTGTTCCATATGTAGACTTTTTTACTGTACATGTTTGATGTAGATTATGTAATAGCATTGAAAAATCTTCTTGTTATCTAAACTATATTGCATAAAGAATGACTTGCCAATTTCATATTTGATAAAACAAATATATGTGCTCTTTCTTATGTGAGGCAAATTGTAAATCTCACAAGTAGATTGCAGTACTACTATGAGATGGTATTAGTACTACTGCTGTGGTCAAACTTTACTTATGTGCATCTGGTGAAGCATTTCAACTTACAACAATGGATGATGGCGTCTCTTGATTTTATTGTTTGATTCCAAAACTTCTTCCTGGAAGCTGAGCTTTAAGTCCCTTGGAGTAATGTGTAGGCTTGTCATTCATATTTTTTTTTTGTTAAAAGATTGCATTGACAAAATGAGGAAAGCTTAGTGACTAATATCAAAAACTCCAGCGATATAGTAGCCAACAAATTGTGTGAGGACCCAGAAATCTTAAGAGGAGAATGTTTGACCCTATGAAAATATTGAGAGAGATGGGGCAGAGAAAGCTCAAAGCAAAATAAGAGAGAAGAAAAAGGCCTTTGTGATGACATGAACTTAAAAGGTATAACTTGAACTTCTTGATAGTTAGAAAGCTCCATCCTTTTGTTCATGAGTCATAGGAGCTTTGCTTGTTAGTAGATATGTCTGTGTTGACACTCTCGATGATGAGGGGGATACATTTCCTATGTACACAGGCACGCTCGATACTTGAATCATAATATCTCAGTAGCTTATGGATTTATTTCTTGTTCAGTGAGCAGCCTCGAAGTTGTCAATACAGTGAGCGTGTTTGTCATACACAGTTATTGCTATAACAGTTTACTTATTTTTTCATTTAGTATTTGTAAGATGGCTACAACCTGTATTTGACTGTTTAGTTTCCCTATTTTCCTGGAGGCAACAGTTTCTCTATTTTCCTGGAGGCAACCAAAACTCCAGTTTAAATAGTTTTTCTTGTTTTTATGTCACCTATAGTGTCCTTGTCTATCGAGAATGATGTTAGAATTCAAATTTAGGTACGACGTACTGATGTTCTATCTGCTTGGAGTGGTATCCGCCCTCTAGCAATTGACCCCAAGGCAAGTAGTACGGCGAGCATCTCCAGAGATCATGTTGTCACTGAAGAACATCCTGGTTTGGTTACAATTACTGGTGGAAAATGGACTACGTATAGAAGGTAACTTATAATATCTGAACTAATGGGTAATGCTAGTTGTCTTGTGAGATGAGGAGTCGTTTCTATATGGAAAAGAGGCCTGTTTGCTTAGAAAGCAGCCCCAAGTTGTTCTTTAGAGGTGCAATTCGTTGAATATGGAAAGAAGCTTGGGCTACTTTATATAGAAGAACCATAGAGGGTGCTTTTTGTTTCAGAAACAGTGGGTCAACCTTTTTTCCTTTGGGTGCCCTCATTTCAGCTTTTGTGAATTGCAATTTGAACCATAGTCTTTTCTCCTCTAAATTCGGAAACTTGTTTCTTTTCTTCAATAAAAGACACTACTAGGAGATATATTTTGTAACATTGGAAGACGTTTAGTAGGTTTGATAAACTTTTTATTGAATATAATAGCTTTTTACACATTGGTGTAAATTGTAAAATATCAATTTGATTTGTATATAAAAAATATCCACCCATATGAATGCCTCAAAAAAAGTTTAGTAAGTATAATTATACTCTCTAAAAGACAACTAAAATCATTTCCACAAAATCTGAATCAGAAAAACAACTGTTTTCTGAAAAAATGCCAATAAATACATTTATTGCAAAGACAAAAAAAAAAATTCTAAATCCAAACACAATTTAAAATGGAACATCTCCTAATCCTTCTATTCAAGGCAGACTGACTGGGCTAGCCGTTCTTGGTCTTTCATACTCCTTTTATCTTAGAAGCTTTCCTTTAAATGGCTTAACACATAGGTCAATGTGCGAGGTTGTAAGGTGAAAGTCAGTCCATGATCTGGTTATCTTGTGTATGTCCATCTCCAAAGTTTTTTGGTCCATTTTGAAGTTTTGTCTCATTTCAGCATGGCAGAAGATGCGGTTGATGCGGCTATAAAATCTGGAAAATTGAACCCAGCAAATAAATGCTTGACATACAACCTACAACTCGTAGGTGCAGATGGATGGGATCTTGCATCTTTTACGGTACTTTCTCAACAATATGTCCGCATGAAAAGGTCTCATGCAGGGAAGGTTGTTCCAGGAGCGATGGACACAGCTGCCGCTAAACATCTATCTCATGCATATGGTGCGATGGCTGAACGAGTGGCTGCTATTGCTCAGGTTCGCTTCCTTCTTAGTTCCAATTGTTCCTTTTTCTTCTGGTACTTTGGCTATATGTCTTCATACTAACCTTAATGCATTTTTATGTCAAGTGCTTCCTCAAGGTAGCTCATTGTTAATACAACCTACTCTATAATTCATGAACAGAAAGAGAAAAAAAAACAATAGAAACATGCTTGCTTATTTATATGCTTGTTTAAAGTAGTTTTTTGCCATTGCTGATATCTGCAATTATCTTTTTTTGCTTAGTTATTGTAGATTGCATAAATCCCAGTTTCTGGGAATTAATAAAGAACCAAGTATTTCTATTGTCATTGACTGATATGTACGGGTCTTCAAGCTTTGAATAGAATCAGGGATGTGTCTATTCATGAATGTGAATTTGAGGAGGAATATCTGAGTCACTCTGAACTTGAAATTCATTATATCAGAGGAGCATATTAACTTTGAATCAACATTCATTCTCATTAACACTTGCATGTGGAGTAAATTTTGATTTTTGGTAAAAGCTTCCATGTTATGAAAGAGTCATGGCAGTAACACTCTGGAGTAAGAACTTTTGCTGTTTGAGAAGCCTGTACCGTCAATAGGAACCAGAACTTGTTGAATAGATATGCATGATTAATGCATGATCGACTGAACATGCTAGCTTAAAAATCCTTCTCAATAATTTATCAAGCACATTTTGAAAATACTTTACGAAAATGTACACGAATTCATAGGCCCTCCATATGATTTCAGGATTCTTCCAAGGTGAGTGTCATGGAAGATATTTTTTAACCTTGAAAAAAGTGATCCTGAGAACTTCTTCATCTAAGTTGTTCCAAGAAGTTATTGCAAAATATTTTTTCAATTTTACCCTGTGCGCACCCAAAGGATAGCAGCTGCGGGTTTTCCTTGTCATTAGAAAGAATTTTTTTTTCATAATGTGCTTTGAATGCTTGCCTTTTTTTTAAAATTGAGCGTCTTTCAAAGAAAAGTTCCTTTTCTGCACTCAAAATGTTCAGAAATGTTTCGACACACTTCTTCTTTTTGCACAATTTATTGCCAAAAAGAGTTTTTTCCAAGTACTTCATCCTAAAGTTGCTCAACTCCGGGGCCTTAATGTTTCACTTCAGAGTCATTTAGTAGAAAAAGCTATTTTCTGGCATTTTCATGTCCACGCCAGATTAATTTGATTGATCTGAATTACAGAATGAAAATCTGGGAAAACGACTGGCTCATGGATACCCTTTCTTGGAAGCTGAGGTTGCATACTGTGCTCGGGAAGAATACTGTGAATCCGCTGTAGATTTTGTAGCTAGAAGATGTCGTCTTGCCTTCCTCGATACTGATGCTGCACAACGTGCACTGCCACGAATAATAGAGATACTGGCTGAAGAGCACAAATGGGACAAGTCAAGGCAGAAACAAGAACTGCACAAGGGAAAACAATTCTTAGAAACTTTCAAGTCATCAAAAAATGCAGAATTCCATGATGGGAAGCATTAGTAAGTTATTCAATCCGATACAAAACATGTTCTTCTTCTATAGTCAGATCTCCCGTTTCCCACATTTACTCACTCATTGTTCTAGGTTCGATAAAGCTCTGTATATCAATCTTCAAGGCGCGGAGTTCTGCTTTTACATTCTTCCACGTTACTCTTATTACCTACGAGTGACGAAAATACCACACATACCTTTTTCATGTATGCATTTCATATGGATTAAAGCTCTGTAGAATTGACTTATTTTGTCAAAGTTTCTTAGCAACAGTTCAATTTTTTCATATCAATGATCATATCTCTTGATCATCCTATAGTGTTATTGGATTATGTCTAGGGCATGAAATTTAGACCCTCTGATGTAATAATTATTACTTTAATTAAGTATAGATTAATGTTATTTCTCGACTAGTTCAGGATTGAGGCATAGTTGTTATATTTATTAAAAGTTTATTTATTTCATGTTCCTAGTTGAAGTTCATCACAATTTTTAAATTATAATCAACTCAATAGATTTGTTGTGTAGCAATTTTACTTAGGTTTGATGCTTTTTTATTATAATAAAATGGTTTCATCATATATTTATAGGCCAATTAATGAATCGAAAGGTTCTAATATTGTTCCTTTTTTATTATTATATACTTCACTAACTAAAAATTTCTATTTACAATTTTTTATCACAAATAAAAATTAAAGCCATTTAAAAAAAAAGGGATAATGTCCAAGTACTCCTCAACCTATGTCCGAAATTTCAGAGACACACTTATATTATACTAAGGTCCTATTACTCCCCTGAACTCATTTTATTAATAATTTTTTATCCCTTTTTAGCTTACGTGGCACTATCTTGTGGGCCCAACGATGATTGACTTTTTTTTTTCAAAATAGTGCCACGTAGGCTAAAAAGGGGTAGAAAATTACATATAAAATAAGTTCAGGGGGTAATAGGACCTTAGTATAGTTTAAGTGTGTCTCTGGAATTTCGGGCATAGGTTGAGGGGGTACTTGGGTATTTTTCCAAAAAAAAATATATCACATAGTTGAGCTTCATTAAATATTTTCTAATTGTGGTTTATCAATTAAATTATTAATTTGGTTAATCACGAGAGATAATATAAAAAATTTTGACTTTGAATTTCGATCTCAAGTAAATATTTCTATTATACATCTATGTAAAAAGAAAGAATTAGCCCTGGTTACTTTCACACATAACATAGAAATACATAATTAATTTTTCATTAATTGTCATCACTGTTTAATCTAACTTTAGGAAAAAATAATGTAAAGAATTTTGTAATGATTGAAAAAAATCGACTTTATGCAGTTAGATAAAGCATATAATAGGCCAAATGCATAATTTCTTGTCAATTCTTTTATATATATATATATGTTAAAAAATGAAGTGTTATCAATAAAGATCGTTAAAATTTTTACAGATATTAGTTAATTAATATTTAGCCGCCGAGATGGAATATTTTTCATATCTATATATATCATTTATCGTTGATCAACTAGTTGAGGATGTACGGAAACTAGATTGTCTTTGATGTCTTTGAACAATGATATTGCAATGTCTATTATTATTGTGATGGACTGGGAATTTTTAGGGTTTATGTTGATTTTTTGAACTATTAGTTGTACTTCCCATTCCAAAATTTTCAGTAATGAATTTGTTTTTTTTAAAATTTGAGAATGAGTTTTGATTTATCGAGTGGTGTTTATATGATTGTCAAGATTCTCAGGACAGAAATAAAGGTCCCAAATTACGTATTGTAATGATATGGCACCTGAGCCTAAGCAGATCATCAGTTAATTTCCCAATTAATGTGAAACTTTTACCCACTCTAACATTTTCTTCATGCCCAGGTCTAATGGAGTGTGGACCAGGAGCCCAAACGAAAATGAACCTAGCTCTGGTATCAATGAAAAAATACGACACTCGAGCCTAACTCAACCACAGAAGCTAATTCGTGAGGAAATGATTGTCCAAATCCATATAAGCACACCATCATTCCATTCCTCACCAATGTAAAACTTTTACCCACTCTAATATGTATCTAGTGAAATACTCATATTGAGAAGTGGTTCTCGGAGTCCGAATCACCCAAAAATCTGTGGACTATGGCATAGGAAAATCGGTAAAATAGGGGGTTTACCTGATTCGGAGCTCGTTTGACCTTCAAAATGAGTCGTATTGGCTCCATAGATAACATCTTAATAGACGTTCATGAAAAAATTATCGAAATTTTAGATCACCAAAAATCCATAGACTATAGCACATGAAAATCGACAAAATAGAGTATACTTTGGGGCTCATTTGGTCTTAAAAATGGGTTGTTTTGGCCGTGAGGCCCAACTGGATCCATAGCTAACGTCTTAACGGACATCCACAAAAAAATGGACAAAAAAGACGTCAGAGTTTCAGATCACCAAAAATCAAAGGACTGTAGCACACGAAAATCAGTAAATTAGGAAGGGGGGTTACCTGTTTCAAGGCTCGTTTGATCTTCAAAATGGGTCGTTTTGGCCGTCAGAGCCAACTGGATCCATAGCTAACATCTTAACGGACATCCACAAAAATTTTAGGCAAAAAAGTTGGAATTTTGAACTACAAAAATATTTGTGGACTGTAACACACGAAAATCGATAAAATAAGGGATTTACCTACTCTAGGACTCGTTTGACCTTCAAAATGATCCATTTTGACTGTAAGAGCCAAGTGGCTCTATAGATAACGTCTTAACGGGCGTCCATAAAAAAATTAGGGCAAAAAAGACGTCAGAAATTCGGATCACCAAATATGCATGACTACACGAAAATTGGTAAAATAGGGTATACTTGCTCAGGAGATGGCTTGAACCTCTTAACGGACCTCCATTAAAAATTTGAGAAAAAAAAACGACGAAATTCTAGATCACCAAAAATTAATGGACTATATAACACATGAAAATCGATAAAAAGGGAGATTTACCTGCTTCAGGGCTCGTTTGACCATCAAAAGGGTTGTTTTGGTCTTTAGGGACAATTGACTCCATATTTAACGTCTTAATGGATGCCCACAAAAAATTTGGGCAAAAAAAAAACGTCATAATTCTGAATTGCCAAAAAAGATCGTGGACTATAGCACACAAAAATTGGTAAAATAAGGGGTTTACTTGCTACGGGGCTAACTTGACCTTCAAAATGATTCATTTTTGCTCTCAAGGCCAACTGACTTTACATATAACATCTTAACAGACATCGATGTAAAATTTAGCAAAAAAAGATATCGAAACTTCAAATCATAAAAAGTTCATGGACTATAGTACACGAAAATTGGCAAAATCGGGTATAAATGCTTCAGGGCTCGTTTGACCTTGAATGTAGCTTGTTTTGGCCGTCAGAGCCAACTGGTTCCATAAGTAACGTCTTAACAGACGCTCACGAAAAATTTGGACAAAAAAGACGTCGAAATTCTGGATTACCAAAAATCCATGGACTATAGCACAAGCAAATCGGTAAAATGGGGGGTTTATCAATTTTGGGGCTCGTTTGACCATCAAAATGGACCGTTTTGGCCGCCAGAGACAATTGACTCTCTATCTAACGTCTTAATGAACATCCACAAAAAATTTGAGCAAAAAAGACGTTGAAATTATGGATAATTAAAACAGATCGTGAACTATAATATACGGAAATCACTAAAATGGGGTATACCTGCTTCAGGGCTCGTTTAACCTTTAAAATGGCTGTTTTGGCCGTATGGGCCAACTGGCTCCATAGACAACGTCTTAACGGACATTCCAAAAAAATTTGGACAAAAAAGACGTCGAAATTTCGGATCACTAAAGATCCATGGACTATAGCACATGAAAATAGTAAAATGAAGAATTTTACTTGCTTAGGACTTGTTTAGCCTTCAAAATGGGTCATTTGAACCCTCAGGGTCAACTGTCCCCATTGCTAACGTCTTAACGGAAGTCCACAAAAAATTTGGGGAAATAAAAGGTCAAAATTTTAGATCACCAAAAAAGATCATGGACTATAAGGGGTATACTTGCTTCGGGGCTCGTTTGACCTTCTAAATGGTCCGTTTTGACCGTCAGAGCCAACCGACTCCAGAGATAACACCTTAACGACATCCATGAAAATTTTGGATAAAAATTCATAATTTGAAATCACCGAAAATCAATGACTATATACACAAAAGTCGATAAAATGGGATATTTAGCTTCACGAATGTTATTAATACGTTCGAGAATTATTTAGCTTAATAATCTCCAAATAAAATGTAGAATTATTAACTATTTCCTATTTGTGCATTTCCTATCATCTTCAAAAACCTTCACAAAACCTTATCAGAGTAATCACCGGCGATGGCGGCGATGGCGGCCGCCGTAGCAGCGGCGACCTCCGCTTTCACTTCCCTCCACCTCACTCGCGCAACTCCCTACACGCGTCGCCACATTCGTACCTTCATCACTTCGTCACTCTCATCTTCCTCAACTAAATTCAACATCACTTTTGCTCCACCAAAACCCAAACCCAAAACCAAACCAGAACCAGCAATTCCCATAATAAACCCCAACTCCGACTCCAACTCCGATTCGGTGCCGAACTTAGATGCTGAAGTTGGTGACCAGCTCTATATACCTTGGATTGTTCGTGATGAAAAGGGTAATCTCACTCTTCAATCTACACCTCCTGCACGTCTACTCCATGAGATGGCTAATGCAAGCACTGGTAAGAAAAAGAAGAAGGGAAAAGAGGTTGCTTCCAAAGCTGCCACGGTGGTTCCTACACCTGAGCCTAAGCATTCAAAGGCAGCTCGCCGGTTCTACAATGAGAACTTTAGAGACCCTCCTCAACGCCTCAGTAAAGTCCTTGCTGCTGCTGGAGGTAACTTTAGCATCTCTAACAATACGATTTATGTATTACAATGTTTGGATAGATTGTATCGTATTTGGAGGACAGACTTATCGAAAAGTAACGATCACTCGGACGTTATATTCAAACTAACAACATAATACAATATATCAGGTAACAACCATTCAAAGTCCAAACAAGCTAAAATGGTACCCTTTTCACCATTATGTTAAATCAGAGACAATGACAGCAATTATGCCTCAATCTGGAATTTTTAGGTTGGCTATACGAATCCTATATATGCATTCTGCAAGAGGGAACATACTATAGATGTTGATAACCACGGCATGAATGGGTCTTTATACCAAACTAGTTGGGGTGATATATTTTTGGTACCATTTCAGCTCAATAATCATTAAATGAGGCTAGACTAAAAGAATTGAGAGAAGTGACTAAAAATCTGTGCCTTGCTAATTCCCGATGCCACAGATTGCGTTATGCAATATTTTTGAAGAGAATTGAAGTGGCATAATCAATATCTTAACTTGTAGAGAGATAGTTGCTGCTGCCATAGGTTGTGAGTTGTGTTGAGGGGCTGGCCCATTATTCACCAAGTTTCAAACTGTGACCGCCCTTGGTGATTTTTGGTTATCAAAAAGAAGAAAAAGTTGTTGTGGCAATAATATTTAGAACTCATTTGGATGTTACTGGTGCTAGGATATAGAAAGTATATTTTTTAATTTACAGGGCTTGCTCTGTAGTATATGTATGTGCTACTAATGAGATGTTATAATTATGAGAGAGCATATTAAGAACAAGGCAATGCTAGTAGATTATCTAAAAATGAGGATTTGTTTTATAGTGGCATCCAGACGGAGCAGTGAAGAGCTGATTTTTCAAGGGCGGGTCACTGTGAATGGTTCTGTTTGCAAAACTCCACAGGTCAAGTTCAGAAATGCTCCCATATTGCAAAAGTGTTGGGTTTTGAAGCCGGTGCATTTTTATTTTTGGTTTGAATAGATAGTTGACATCTATTCTGCTTGTTGGCAGACTAAAGTTGATCCAGCTAGGGATGTAATTTATGTCAACGGAAATCGCCTTCCTAAGAAATTGCCTACAAAGGTCTATCTTGCACTAAACAAGCCAAAAGGGTGTGTCTATCCTTCTCTCTTTATCAATGACAGTGGAGGAGTTTTTGACTTTTGTTTGTTATATCTGTTAGTTGAGTTGATTCAGATTTAACAAAATTACAGGTACATATGCTCATCTGGGGAGAAAGAAACTAAGTCAGTCATGTCCCTTTTTGATGACTTTATAAAGAGTTGGGTACGTTGTCTTCTGCTTGTATGGGTCTTCTTAAAATGTTTTGTCTTTGGGAAAACTGTCTTGCGAGTAATGAGCTGTTTTGTAGAGCTAATTAGTGGGAATTGTGTTACTTGCACAGATAATTCTAAAAGTTGCGGACTTGTGTCCACAAAGAGAATCTCTTGATTTTGAATAGCATTGCATGTACTATACTCTTGACTTTTTATATTTTCCGTGCCTTGTTGTTTAAAGGATAAAAGGCATCCTGGACAACCGAAACCTCGGCTCTTTACAGTTGGCAGACTTGATGTTGCCACGACTGGCTTGATTATTGTGACCAATGATGGTACAGATGACATTTTCTTTTATAATACCAAAGCACATGTTGTTTGTGACCTCACAGAGATCTTATAAGAAAAGATAACCTCCATAAGGTTCATTTAAAAAGCTACCTACATAGTAATCTGGTTTATGTTTCTCTTTCAGGGGAGTTCACGCACCAGATTTCACATCCTTCATCTAATTTGTCAAAGGAGTATGTTCTTATGATTATTTCCCTCTTTAAGTCTATATGCTTTGCTTTGCTTTTTGGGGTGACATACACTGTTGTCTGTACAATTTGATGATATTTTTTTTGACATTTACTGAACTTGTTATCTGCAATTAGTTGTTCTTTTTTTCTTCAAAGCATGTGTATAGTTAAAATTTAATCATTCAACCAGTCTTTCTACTATGATCGTCACTCACCAGATGATATTGTTCTAGATACATTGCAACTATCGACGGTGAAGTTCATAAGCGACACTTGATAGCCATTAGTGAGGGAACAATTATTGACGGTGTCCATTGCACCCCAGATAATGTTGAACTACTACCAGGGCAGCCTGACTTATCAAGACCTCGTCTGCGCATTGTGGTATTGTTTACTGTTCAGTCACTTATCTTTGTTTGTCTATTAGAAGAGAGACCTAGTTCCATGTTGTTCTCTTAAAATCGTGAATAATATAGGGTATTCTATTGAAAAATTTCTGTTTTTTTCTTGCTACACATTTATTTGAGTAGGATTCTATAGCAAATGAGCAGAAGCTAAGTTTTATTATGCTTATTTTAGTGGCGATACTGGTCCAAAAAAATTTGACAATCATATTCTTTCTACCCAGTACTTTTTGTCGTTGTGCTGTATAATTGGAATATAACTTAGTTTTCCTTGAATAATATGCATGTAAATGCACTTGTAACTAGTTCAGTTCTTGTCTTGTGCATGTATGTTTAGGGTTTGAGCAGAAGTTGGGTCATACCTGTCTAGGATAGGCTAAAGTATCAGACCACGTAATTTACGAAGGATAGATAAAAGTGCACATTCCATTTCTTCTTGCTGATTTTGGCCGCTTTTAAGTGGGTTCTACTGAGCTGTTAGAGTTACTGTATTCGCTTTGTTATAAACAATGTCCTACAATAAAGTATGTTCTACAAGATAGACCAGTCTAGCCTGAACTGATGCAAGTATACTTGTCCATTAGACCTTGTATATCCTAGTTCCTCCAATCTGCTGTTTACTATTAGTAAAATAGAAAGGACATCCCGACACTCAAAGCATCCTGCATATACGCACGGTTCGAGGAAGAGCTGCAACTTAAGGGGTGTGATGTAGAAAACCTACCCTGATGGAAGTGTTCCCATTCTCTGTTTAATAATGCTGTTGATTTTCTATCCACATGAGAAATTGCTTGAGTGGACCTAAATTTCTTCTTTTCGTAATAATATAGGTTCATGAAGGACGGAATCATGAAGTTCGTGAACTTGTGAAAAATGCTGGACTTCAGGTAGTTTGGTTCTAAAGAATTTATTCTGGCCAGCATACACGTTTTTACATAATGCCATAATGTATCAAATCTTAGTGAGAGCTAAAGAAATTGATGTGTTTGTGCAAAGATAACTCTATATCTGAAAAATCGAGTTCATATTATTATATACTGTGGTGTAGCTATTAGACATGTTCAACTTTTGGTTGTTGGAAGCTTACATGCTCACTTGTTTTAGCTTCACTTCCAAAAATATCCCTGGATGTATTATTAATGGGTCAACTTCATTCTTCATTCTGTTCAGCATTATTTCTTTCAGTGTTGCGCCAGATTAATTGTTGCTACTTGCTTGCTATGCTCAGTTTTGTTCTTAATTTTCTGATGTTACTTGTGTTGACCTCAACTCTGCTTCTTTTATGTATTTCAGTTGCGTGCACTGAAGCGTATACGTATAGGTGGTTTCAGGCTCCCCGCAGATCTTGCGTAAGTTTGCAGTAGTTCTTTCTGAACTTTTTTTTGGTGAAGCAGTAATATGATAAAGAAGGTCATGTTGTAATGTATATTACAACTTCAATCTGTATAAAAGCTGATTTGTTCAGTCTAGTTTGACAATACATATTTAAAGCTCTCTAATTGTGAAGTATGCCACACCTTTAACACAGAGTGGGTGCCCTCCTGTAGGTCTTCCCGAAGGCTAGGAAGAACTTGTGTCTTGAGTTATTTAGTTAGTCAGTATTCATCATTAGTAAGTGTGGGAAGTCTGTGCAGTCTAGACTGGCCAAATATTGTGTTTGGACTCATCTTGAGCGGAGCTTGCTGCTGCTATTTGAAGCCAAAATTACCATTTGCTCTCTGTTTTTGCTTTGAGCTGAGGTTATCTCTATATCTTCTGCACATACTCATGCAGGCAGTGTCTCAGATGCTTGCTGTCAAAGCAGCAAGCTAACGAAGCAAGGAAGACAGAGGAGTGGTTGGGTGTACCCTCTAGAAGCTGATATTGTCTGTGTTCTCTGCCGCATAGAATGCTTTTGCTTTCATTTGCTGTCCATCCATAAGGCCTCAAATATTTAAATATTAGCTCTCCTGTCTCCTATATTCTATTTAGGCTAAAAACTTACCAAGTTCTACATACATAAGCCTAGTGGTTGGGAATTTGTACTATTCTCAATTGTCCTCTGGGTGGCATTTCTTAGTGTTCCTTACTTGCTATAGTATGGCAATGTTATATTCTCAAAATTATGCAGGCTTGGCAAGCATGTTGAGTTAAATCAAGCTAATCTGAAGGCATTGGGTTGGAAGAGTTAAAGTTGGATGAGATCAGAACCAAGAACAGCATGCATGCATCGAATCGACATAAGAACCGGGGATTATGAAGAAAAATTAGACAGTGACTGGTTAGTAGCACTCACTTATGCATGTTCTGTTCCAAATCTTGCAGATCTGCTAAGGTATAAGGTTTTAGTCCGTGCAAAACGAGTGCACCTCATATGTCTGACTGTCAACAGTAAATATTCCCAAAATTGGGTGCTTTAATTACCTCCATTGATTACATCTCTCTGCCTATATGCCAATTAACAAGCAACAGGATCTGTAAGATTGTACATAGCACAGTTATGTTATTGATGAATGAAATGTCCAATTATTTCCTACGACTCTTAATCCTGTCGGAGATTTATTTGCCAATTATATAAGAATTGTTGAGCCAAATGGAACATATGAACACTGGAAACTCATCTTCTTCTTTTTGTTATGTTGTGTGTGTGTGGCCAAGTTGAATTTGTTTGGATATGAGACTATGTTGTTTTTAGTGAAAGAGTTTACATGATTGAAAGAAATGAAACAGGTTATGTTTCTTGCCAGCAATGTATGTTTCTTGTCTTGTAGTTCAATCTTTGATTTGGTTTACTTGTACACTGATATTTTTGTTCATTTTCACCCGACGCTACACGTGGGGCCCAACTAATCTGAATTCATGTCGGAAAATATACCTTGAAGGGTAAAATGCTTATTCGAACTTGAGATGATATTGTGTATCCTTGGTGATTGTACACTGTGAGATTGGTCATGGTTCAGGAATATATATATATATATATATATATATATATATATATATATATATATATATATATATACAATAGGTGTTTGAACCTCGTTGGCGTTGAATACCCTCAGTGAAAATTATGATTCCGTCATTAGTCTAGTAAAAGATACTGTTGACTTGAACATGGAAGAAGGAATGTCCAAACTAAGAAACCACATGGACCTGATGGCCATTCTTTTATTATTGCCCACAAAATATAAACTTTATAAAAAAAGTTTAATTAAATTAAAATAATATTAAAACATAAATAGAACCTTCTTGGATCTCACTCTTTATTCTCTTTGTCCTTTTTCTGTCTATTTAAGGATTACTCAAAAAGAGTTTAAATTTTATACATTATTAATTATTATTGGTATAGCAAATTATTTTTTATACTATCAAAATAATATCTCGAAAGTACAACACACTCTTACTTCTACTGGTACTAGCTAGAGATGTTATCTTCAATTGACGCTCGACAATTCTTCTCTTTATCTGAGCTTGAAATCGACAATATAAATAAAAAGTAAAGAGCGAAAAAATAAATATTCTACTTTTTCATTGAATAAAATAATTCAAACAAAGACAAAAAATAAATAAATAGTGGAGAATAGTTTGAATTATTGGTGAAAATAGCAAGGATGGTGACATATTAATGTATATTTCACATATTAATGTATACAAGCTGGCTTAGGCCGGCAACCCATGTTAAATTTCACATGTTTTCTACATAAATTATTAATACTTATTAAAAAATGTCAAAACATTCTTCTATTATACAATTCGATCGTCCATCAAAAATAATCTAAATATATAATATTTTTAGATTTTATTTAAAAATTTACGTTGTATATATTATTAGTTCAATAATTAAAATACTTTTTAATTTTTAGATAATTTATGAATGGTAATTAAAAAGTGATCATGTAAAGTTGGTAATAATTGTTTTACTTGCATCAATCTATAGTCAAATCTTTGGAAAAAGATTTGTATAGATTTCATCATAAAAAGGTATATAATATCCTTTTTTCCTTTTCCAACAATAAAGAAAAAAAGTAAAACTTTTTTTTAATCTTTTTGAATTTTTATGTAAAGAACAAATAATTCTAAGTAGAGTTAGTTCTATTTTGAAACGGATTCTAAATATCCCGTATTAGAAAAATATTTATTATTAGAACGAGTTTAAATAAGATATTTTTTCGAAAAATTATCATCGTGTAGGATTAATCTACTATTATATCATAATAAAGGTGTAATACCAAACAAAAATAGGTAGTAAAGTACATAATTTCAATCAAATCTAAAGATTTTCACCAAACCCTTTAATAGATTAGTACATGGACGAAAATAGAAAGAAAAAGAAAAAAACATCACTTTGCAAGATTAAGTTCCATTTAATTAAGGTACCCCACATAAAATATCTAAAAATTTATTTACGTTCGATATTTATATCAACTCATATTAACATAATTCAATGAGTTAATAATTTATATTTTTAATAATTAACTAGTATCAAGTGAAAAAAAAAATATACATATCAAATATGACGTTATCATCAATTTGATATAAACACCTATATTTATCAAATTATTTTGATATTAGACTATTCGGTATCCGTAATATAGCTTGACTATTTGAATTTACGTAAAAAAACAATTGTCACATGCACACCCTAACAAAATCGACTCATTTAACTCTTCATCCAGTTAACTTCAAACCCAAAATCTCTAGAATACTAACTATTTCATCAAAATCCTTCAAAGTCGACTAAAAAAAATCTCACATTGAAATAAAAACGATTCTAGATTACGACAAGCCACCAGTCTATATCCAACATAATTCAAATCCAAAATTTCAGATACTATTAATCAGTAACCACCCTATAACAATTCTTGAGATTCGAGTAAATCTAAATCTTAATCTAATAAAAGAATCTTACATTCGAAATAAAACGTCTCTTAATAAAAACAACTCTATGTCAAATAAAAATTAAATTAATTATTTACCACTTCACGACGACCCTTGACAGAAAAGAGAGGGAGAGAGTAACACAACGCGGGAATTTCAAGAAAAGGTAAAAAGCAATTTTTTATCTCAACTCTCCTTTTATAGTACTTTGTCAAATTGTACGTGCCGGCCTCTTCCTTCACAATTTCTCCATTAACAAGTACTTTTTTTCTCTTCTACAAACGTGAATCCCTCTTTCTACAATCTTCTTCATCAATTTCTGTATCATTTTCACCATTTTTTGGTTTCTGGGTGTTGTTTTTTTCTTGAAAAAGATGGCGACTTCTGGTGCTACTGCTGGTAGACCATCATCTTCACATAGGTCTGAAAGGTTACCTCCTAATCATGGTTCAAATAATCATGGTTCTGGAAGAAATGGGGTTGCTAATTTTAGTGTTAATAACCAACAACAGCAGCAGCCATCGCAAAATTTGCGTTCGAAAAATGTATCAGCTAATTCGAGGCGTTCTGTTACACCCACTTCGAGAAATCGGTCTCCACCTCAGGAGAATGATCCAGGTTTTGATTTTAGTTGTTTTAAATGCTTTGATGGTTTGTTGGTTAGATTGTGTTTATGATTTTTAAATTTTGAATTTTGTTGTTGTTTTTTGTGGAAGGATTGATTTTTTTTGTGTTTCTAGAACTTTGTGGTTTTTGTTTAGTTTTATAGATATTGTGGAATGAGTTGTAATCAACAACAATGACTGAGATATCCGGTGTAGTTCCATAAGTGGGGTCTGGTTCGGGGGAGGTAGAGTGTAAGCAGACGTTACCTCCGACTCGAGAGCAGAGGTGAAGCCAGGATTTAGAATTTATGAGTTCGAGATTCTAGTTCTTTAAAGTAGTTACTGGGTTCTAAATATATAATTTGTATACATTCAAAAGTTTTTAGTATAGTAAAAATACAGAATTTGGAGGAAAGCTAATGTGTTTGGCTGAATCCACAACCAGTGAGCTGGCGTAGCGTCTGCTTGGGAGGTAGAGAGGCTGTTTCCAGTAGACCCAGGATTGAGTTGTGATGTTCTTGAATATTCAGAAATGAAGTTGGTGGTGTGACAGTTGTATCATTTTTTTTTTCCAGAAAAAAGGGTCCATTATGTCTGAAAAAGGGGAAAAAAGAAAGCAGAAAAGCTAAGTTGAATTTGGGATGTGAATATGATTTTTTGTTTTTGTTTTATCTGCACGTTAGATTTGAAGTGTTCGAAGATAGCTGTTCTCAAGCTAGATTTGGGTGATGATATGTATTTTGATTAGCAAATTTTGGAAAATATGTGAAGTGTAGTAGTCATTTAACGCATGATAATTCTGCTCACTTTATTGGTGCAAGTAAATGTGCTGAAAAATTTAGGGATCAATGAATCAACTGTACCTCAATCTCGAACTAGTTGGTATCGAGTATATGAACTCTCTTTTTGTTCTTCCTCTCTATTGAGGGTAATTCTATTGTCCGTTAAATGTTTCAGTTGATGCTAAAACAGATTGTAATTTCAGGAAAAAAAGTATTCCCTCTATCCCATTTTATGCGGCACCCTTTCCTTTTTACTCTGTTCCAAAAAGAATGTCATCTTATTATAACTGGAAATAATTTAACTTTAACATTTTCCTTTTACCGGTAGCGAAATGATTTACAGCCACACAATATTTAAAGATTGTTTTAGACCACAAGTTTCATAAGTCTTCCTTTTTCCTTAAATACAGTGCCAAGTCAAATGGTGCCACATAAAATGTGACAGAGGGAGCAGTTTTTTCATCACACTTCTGATAAGGCTCTTCTATTGCACACGAAAATTATAATAGGAGCAAGATATGGCCTCCTCTTCCGAATACACACGAGGTCGACTATTTAATGTGGAGAATATTTAAATGTAATTTTTAGTTGTGGATAGCAGATAGGAGAATGTCAGTTTATTGGCAAAGATTTAGTCATCGTCTAAATTATCAAAAGAAGAATCATTTTGTTGTTTTCAGGTTCCAATAAAAAGGCTACAGTTTACTCGGGAATGTACTTGTTAGCTGCGTAATTTCTTTTTTCCAGATAATATAGATTTGCTTATCTTCCGCTTCTAAGGTTCACCTTGTGCCCACTTTAGCACGAGTAATAAAGGAACTTTTAAGGTTTGATTGGTAGGAAAACATGGATGATCTACAAACTCAAGTACTGAGCTGAAGAAAATCAGCTTTTGCACGAATCTACCTCTGAAAACCCACATTAGGATATTTCAAATTATCTACTTTACAACCCGCTTATATACCATGTCACTCTTCTATTTTAGAGTTGTTATATGCAATGATGATCTTATCCAAATTCTTTTGTGGGGATTGTAATAAGTATGCAATTGTAGGATATGTTTTACTTGTTGTATATTACTTTATGCCATAATTAAATTTGATCATTTTCAAAATCACACAACACATATTAAGCAAATGTAACAAATTTCCTAGAACCTGGAAGAGTTAGAGTTGCCATCAGAGTTCGACCAAGAAATGCCCAGGAGCTTTCAGATGCTGATTATGCGGATTGCGTTGAACTGCAGCCTGAGGTGATTAACCTCTAGAGTGCATTTGCATGGCTGTGTATCTTCCCCTCTATCTTTGTAATTCATAATGACTTACTAAATCAATCAAACTACTTCCCAAATTATGCAGCTCAAGAAGTTGAAGTTGAGAAAAAATAACTGGAATTCTGAGTTTTACAAGTTTGATGAAGTTTTTGCTGAAAGTGCATCACAAAAGCGCATATATGAGACAGTTGCAAAGCCTGTAGTTGAGGTAAGTGGTACAGTGACAACGATAATCAGTTGAATTATATGTAGAAGTGTATTACGCTTTCACAGAAAGTAGCTCTCATTAATGTCCATAAAACTTCTTGGTGATAATTCAGTCATGAAAGCTAGTAGCTTTTGATTATGAGTTGTGATATATTTCTATTGGAGCATTATGTTATTTGGTTTTGTTAATGATGAGAAATAACAGATCGGCTATGAGATGTAGTTAGTTACGCATATTATTCACATGATTTGGGAAGACATAGTTTACTCTTCACTCTTGTATTCAATTATTATGCCATTGAGTTTTACCATGATGGACATTATCTGTTGTAATAGCTTCCAGTGTCTAATCAGATCTGTGAATGCCCCATTAATTAACTAGGCGTTAGAAAAAACTTATTGAAAAGAAAAAAGAGAGTAAGGTGAAGCTTCGTGCAACACGAACTTGAATCATCACGTGGCTGTTAAAGCAAGCTAAGCTTCATAGCCCTGGAAAGCCATATCAGTCTTTCATGTAGGCATTTTATTGAAACCTGCCAAGTGATAGTCATTCCTGGCCTTTTTGAGATTCATTCTTTCTAACCACGAAAAGATCGAGAGGGGTCCAAAAGCCCCCAAAGAACAGAAACTGAATTTACCGGAAACATTTACCTCAAGATAGAGCACTTGCTTTCTCTGCCTTTCCACAAGACACATCCCTTCCCCAAGACAGACATCAATAGCATGCTCCTGTTCTGTGAGACGTGCTCTTGCTACTTTCTTTTTGTTTACTAATATTATGTCACTATTATTAACTTATATAGACTTTATTTTGAAGTTAATTGAGGTTGATTGATAATAGTCAGAGTTGAATGGTATTTATGTTCGGCCAGAAAAGAATGTGGAGAAGTTCTAAAGATTGTTCAGTTTAGTTGATTGTCAAAGTGATTTGCATCTCTTAAAGTTTATGTCATCCTAAATACATGTCAAAGTGATCAATTAAAGGTCTATTAGATATTAATGTTGTGAACTAATGTTGGTGAAAAATATGCTACATTCCTCGATCTCAATATTCAAGGAGCAGTAAAACATGAAATCTATCATTAGCAGGGTTTATGTGGCTGTCTATTTGAATAAAACCTACAGAACCTTTATTTATGTGATACAGCTATGATCTCTTCCTTCTTTTTTTTCAGTTTTACATTTTAAGAAAGCAAACCGTTGTTGGATTTTGTTTCTAACTATTTTTACGTGTTTAATCTGCAAAAAAAATTGATTAATTTTGCAGAGCGTGTTGAATGGGTATAATGGGACAGTTATGGCTTATGGTCAAACAGGTACTGGCAAGACTTATACAGTTGGTAGATTGGGTAAAGATGATGTATCAGAGCGTGGCATCATGGTTAGAGCTTTGGAGGACATTATTGTCAATACAACCCCCTCATCTGATAGTGTGGAAATGTCCTTTTTGCAGGTATTCGTATGGGTTAACTTGATGAAATTTGTTTGTATAAGTATCCATTTTTGCGTCTTATGTAGTAGACCACTACATTTAAACTTATGAAGCTACAGACATGCAATTATGCAAATTATTGCATCCATGCACACTGAGAGCAAAGGCAAAGAAAAATGCAAGAATGTGGATCTTTATTGATGTTAGCAGGTTTTATTGAGCAGTTTTATTTGCATTTGGAAAATTTAAACACAATGCTTGTTCATTTGGCATAAATTTTGTTGAATAACTTGAATTTTAACTGCTAATGTCACATTCGGCACTATTGGTTTATTAGTGATAACCAACATCAGATGTTTCTATTGTCTTCTTGACATCCCTGATTTCTTCTTAGAGGCAAAATTTCTCGTTCTACTGCCCAACTCTAGAGAAAGGTTGTCTGACCTTGGCATTAGGATGTAGCCATTGCATCTGATCAGGAGAAGGGAAACATGTAAGGGAATTGGCCGACAGGTGGATTTCCCTTAACAACACAATACTTGTTTTAAGTCCTCATATTCTTTTGAATTGGTTAAGGCTTACACATAGATCTACAAAGCAAGTTCATGTGATAGCATTATCTTGAAATTTTGCTACTTGTTTGGGTCTCAATGTTATAGTGTCCACACTCCAGTTAAGTCTTGGCATGAAAATGGGTGTAAGTCCCACATCGATTGGGGAACGAACTAGTCGTCTGTTAATATGGACTTGACCAATCCTCCCTTTAGGTCTAGCTTTTGGGTTGAGTTAGACACAAGGTTCATATGCTTACACTTCTCAATTGTGTAACTTGATGACTGATGACCAATCCTAGCTTTTGAGGTTCAATATTTGATAGAGTGGTCACTATAAATTTCATGTTGATCTTTAGGCTATGAACTCTACAGACATTCAGGATCCATCAAATTGAATGCATAAGTAACCTTTTGAATGAATTGATTCATCAAGTTTTACGCGTTAGTATAGAGAGATGTCCAGTACCCATCATAACTATTTTAAATTCGTAAAGATTTGAGACGCCAGTCCTGTTATAGTGATTAAGAACCTTTAGAAATGGTTGTACGGTCACATGGTCAGACTTTTCAATTAGAAAAAGAAATATGTCAAAAGCAACATTCCAACATTACTGTACCTTATTGTCCGCCTAGGATATTTTCACCCACTTACTTTTTAAATTCAATAATACATCATTAAATCTATCAGGAAAAAGTTATAGCAATAGTGGTGTAAATTTTTCCATACATATGTTTCTTCAGAATACTTACTAACATTTATAATTTACGCAACAGTTGTACATGGAGTCTATCCAAGATTTGCTTGCTCCTGAAAAGATAAACATTCCAATTGTCGAAGATGCTAAGACTGGAGAAGTATCTGTGCCTGGGGCTACAGTGGTTAAGATTCAGGATCTTGACCATTTCTTGCAACTTCTGCAAATTGGAGAAGCCAACCGTCTTGCAGCAAATACTAAGTTAAATACCGAATCATCACGAAGCCATGCAATTCTTATGGTATAAATTAAAATTTCCTAAGCTATTCTCTTATGGAAAAAAAAGTTGGGGATACATAACTAAATTTTGGACGTTCTCCTGTTACCTCTCATGCATTTAGGACCATAATATAAGGTTCCAGGGAAAGAATATGAAGGTTGCAGATTTACAAGCCACCTAAAAAATCTACAAGCTCATCTAATTCCTCTATACAATTTTCTTTGTGCCAAAACAATATAGGAACAATGCAGTTCCATTTCACATCATGAATGGACTTAATTTTATCTTCAAAGCATCTACCATTTGTCTCCTTCCATACTGCCCACCAAATGCAGGAAGGTATTATCCTCCACTTTTTCTGACTCTTGCTGCCCCCTCTTCTAATCCAGCAGCTCATCAGGTCTGCAGTATGTTCAGGCATTGACCACTTGATCTCTGTGAGACTAAAGAACAAGTTCCAGAGTTGTAAATTTGCAATGCAGGAAAGGGTGATTGTTGGTTTACTTGGTTTTGTTGCACAAAACACACCTGGAATTGTAGGGTTGAATTAGGTTCAATGTCCATCTTCTTTACATGGCATAGGAATTAGACCGTTTCCTATTTTTGGTTTATGCAATGTTGAATTCACATGTTCTTTTGTTTGTGTCTGGGAGCTTCTAGCCCTGGGTGTGTGGGAGGTTGTGAGAGTGTCCGATATTGGTAAAGGAATGCAAGGCTGTCTCCTTTACATGGTCTCGGTCAACTTCTATTTCATAAACTATTTTGGGATTAAGTTAAGGACTAGTTTGATTTCCTTACATGGTCTTACAGACAAATCCATTCTTCTTCTTCGTTTGTCCAGTTTTGGATTCATGTTTTATTTTTTCCACGCTCCAATATTGTCCTGGTATCTTGGAGGTTGTTAGAGTGTCCCATATTGGTCATGGAATGTGCGTGACATAGTTTGTTGAACTGTAGCATGCTTTTAAAAAGATTAAATCTATTACAAGGCAGGTAACTTGTCTATTAATTTAACCTTACTCTCCTTCTTTTACAGGTTAACATCCGTAAATCTGTTAAAAATGATGAAGAAACCGACTCATCTTTTCAAGAGAAAGACAGCAAAACTGACAGACATGGCAATCAGATGCCTATTGTTCGTAAAAGCAAGCTACTGATAGTTGATCTTGCAGGATCAGAGCGAATAGACAAATCTGGTTTGTTATTATTTCATTCACACTTACCAGTTCTTTTTGATTTCTTATTTGACGTATTCACACATAAGCTGTTTCTGGGAGGTAGGGATATTGTGGTAATGTGGTATGGAAGCATGCAATGTATGTTCATGTGTCTCTTACTTTTTTTTGGTTCATGCTCTAGATTAATAAACAATCATATTTGACTGCCTTGCAGGGAGTGAAGGTCGCTTGTTGGAAGAGGCTAAGTTTATTAATCTGTCTCTTACTTCTCTGGGAAAGTGTATAAATGCACTGGCTGAGAACAGTCCTCATATACCTACAAGAGATTCTAAATTAACACGACTTCTTCGAGATTCATTTGGAGGTTACTCAAAGTTTTTTCTTTAGTTTTTATTGTTCTTAATTTAACTAATTTAGATCTCAAAATATTTGCCCATCACCTTGCATAGGATGTTTGCAAGTAACTGTGCTTTTATTCCTTGAACTTTCCCTGTTATGTGTGATTGTTTGGAAGTAAGTATGTTCTTATGCCCTTTTCTTTCACTCTAATGTGCGACTTTTTGTACATGAACTACTTGACCTCTTAGTGCATGGAGTTGGTTATTTCTAGCTTTTCACTAATATGTAATATCTTAAATCTTTAATTGACTTTGTCATTTGCTACATGCAGTCAGACATTAGTAAGACGTATCCTGACCCAAGGATTATGGTCTGAATACTCTATTTAATTTTTAAAAATCTATTAATTTAGCCTCTCAAATAGATTTTTTTTACTATGACCTCAAATAATTACCCTACATCCACCATGGGAGACCAGGGTTCAATTTGCAACAGAGTAAAAAGAAAAATAATTAATTTCTTTAGAATTGCATACCTTGGCGGGTAAAGTTAGTCAGTGCTTGTGTTGGTTGGAGGTAGTCTCTGCCATTACAAAAAGAACTCCGTTCCACCACTACCTGTCCCTTAGTGATTTCTTCAGTTAACATCCGCGTTCTCAACAATATATGGTCCATGTGAAGTCATAAAGATAATAACAAAGTTGATTCAAGCTAAAGATTGGTAAAATGAATATATATGTGGGCTTGCATATGAGAAAGAGTGAACCTTCTACGTAGTGCAATTTATTGTGGTGGCTATGGAATAGAGAAGCTTTGTTTAGAGAAACGAATTATGGGATTTCAGATTATATGTTGTATTGAAAAAATAGTAGCTACTGCAGGTAAGATGTGATTAATATCTGTTCCGTCCTTTCCTCAAAGCTAAAATAATCCTAGGGTATAGTTTGTATTATGTGAATGCTATTCTTGTCTTTATGGGTATTTTCTTATTAATATAAGCTAATGAAACAGGTTCTGCACGAACTTCACTCATAATAACCATTGGACCATCTTCTCGACATTATCCAGAGACCACAAGCACAATAATGTTTGGACAAAGGGTGAGATTTCTATTCTTTTATTATGTCTGGCAGATTTTTTTAGTCCTTTGGCCTCTCAAGTCTCAACTGTCTTCAGTTTTCCTACTGAATACTTGAGCATCTGTCATCTCATCTTTAATCTGATTCCGCAAAGTCTCATGCTTTAGACTTCCCTATGTTCTTTCCATCTAATAGCAGTTTCAATAAGGCGTGTCTCTCATATCTAAGGAGTGTTCACCATTTGGTCTAACTTGTATTTAAAACCAGAGAAAAATAAGTACTACTTCCAGTGGTGGATAAAAATTCTTATCCCGATACAAGAGATTCAGTCAACTTGATTATTGTAGCTCTTTTGAATGCTTAAGCTCTCTTTTGTCCATAGAAAGAAGTAGTTTTGAAAGCATAATGTACTATGCTGCATTCCTTTTACTGTTTATCATATGAACTGATGTACAAAGAACCTTCCTATAAGAAGCTAAGCACTTATGAAAGAGAAATATAATCTTTTAATAGCTTTTCTTGCCAAAAAATTATCATTGGCTGCTTTTTCATTCCTTGCTAACCATGACATGACAGACCACATCTCTGCCAATTTATGACCCAGAAGTTGTGCGCTTCTGCTGGTATATTATATCTGGACATGTGCTTTTTTATAGTTGACACTTCAAAGCTTTCATGCCAAATGAGCTAGCATTAATTGTTTTATACAGGCCATGAAAATAGTTAACACAGTGAAGTTGAGAGAAGAATTTGATTACGAGAACTTATGCCGGAAGCTAGAGACTCAAGTGGAGCACCTCACTGTGGAGGTTGATAGGCAGCAAAAGTTTAGGGCAAATGACCGAATGGCAATGGAAAAAAAACTAAGAGAGTGTCAAAAGTCATTTACTGAAGCAGAAAGAAGTATAGTTGCCAGGTCCGAGGTAATCTTTTGGCCTCTTTTTTCTATCTTTCAGGATCTATCGCCTTCGTTCTCTGAGGTTGAGCTTGCTAAAAGAAGGAATCCTTATAGCATATTGTCCTTCCATATTTCATCTCATTCTAGTGGGGCAGTGAACTGATATTATTTACTTCCATGCTTTCAATGTCCCTGGATGCGTTATTTCATCTGCAGGTTCTAGAGAAAGAAAATAGTCGCCTGGTGTCAGATATGGAAAAACTGTTGGAGGAGTTGAATTTCCAGAAGCAACAGATCAATTCGATGAAGAATGAGAATTTGAAGCTAGAATCAGATTTGAAGAATAACAAGGTACATGGGCAGAGTCCTAATCTCTACAAACTTTTAACTTTCTCATACCAGTGGCTAAAGCTCCTAAATATGTCTCGTGTATTTTCAGCTTCTGGAGAAAGAGAATGGTCGTTTGAAATTGGAGTTGGAAAACGTACTGAAAGATATCATCCGAGACAAAAATCATAAAAAATTGTTGCAGGATGAGGTTGCACGCCTAGAAATGAGTTTAAAGCATAGCAAGGTATCTAGTATCGATCAATTATGCTCATTCAACATACTTCTGAAATTAGATTTAAAGCTGTGGCAATGAATTGAGCTATGTATTTTCAGAAGCATTTATAATAGATATTCTAAGTCCCATGTAGACTCATCTCAGTAAAGAAGAACTGAGACTGTCTAGGTGATTTTCTGATGTCCGGCGGTCTAGCTTCTTCAGAAGTTTGAATATATTCTGTGACCTGTATTGACAGACTATTTCAACTTGACATTATGCCTTTTTGTTCCTTTGAGTTTGCCCCTTCTCTACTGAAAGAGACTGGCCCAATCATACAACTATTGGAAGTTATATAGAGCTCTGTCTTTATCCTTTTATGTATTCTCCTCTCCCTATCCTTCTGCTGAATTGTTGGAATTAGCAATTAAGATACATATGTACCTACATGATAGTGTATCATTAGTGTCCAACATTGGATAATATTTTACGTTGTACAAAGGTGCTATAAATAATGTAAGAAATGTTTCTTTTCTGAAAGCCTCAGGGAAAAAGACAGCTTAAAAGTAACAAGGTTCTAAAAGAAAGACAAGCCTTAAGGCAACTAAAGCTAGGAAGGTAGGTTAAAGTGAATAGTCTTTCTTATCCGAAACCAAGCAAGACAACAAGGAGGATTTTAGGCAACTCACTCCTTTTGAGATGGGTTTCCTTGCAGATGTGTCCACTTGTTTTCCTATTCAAGTTCTGGTTCGACTTTCATAAAGTTCAGATTATTATTGCCACTACTTAGCAAACACTGGTTAAAAGGTCAAATGGTTCATTTTTCTTAACTTAAGATGAGTTAGGTTCTTTAAAATGTGCTTGTGGAAATTGCAAGTATTACTTGATGTGATGATTTGAAGTAGTTGGCATTTTGGAGATTTGAAACTTAATTTGCTATATGGTGATGATTTTGAGCTTATTTAGTAGCTCCGCATCTAGTTTTCTATCATAAACTGGACATGTTTCCATTGGATCAGTTGAGTCACTAATCTTGTTGTTTTGGTGTTTGTAGCAACAACAATCTGAGAATTCATCATATCAGAAAGTACTTGCCGAGAACACCCAAATGCATGAGAAGAAGATAACTGATCTGATGAAGCAATTACAAGATGAGCGTACTCGTTCAGAAAGTGCTGAACAACAATTAGAACTGACGAAGGAGCAATTACCTGGCCTTCAGGAATTAATACAGGTGGACCATTTATACCGGAATGCTCTATTTTCTTTATAAGACATCAACTTGCGATTGTATTTCTGAATCCATAGCTCCTACTATGATTAATTTTTCAGGTTTTCTAAGCCAGAAAATACAACTTACACGTACTTTAGTTAAAAGCCTATAACTAATATGTGGAGTGAAGTTAATCTAATTTTCTTTTTTCGTCATACTGAAACTAACCAGGAGCCGATTTTAGTTTCTATTTGTTCTAGGTTGCTATGAAAAAGTATCTAATTTTGTTTTTGTTTTTGTTTTTTGTTTTTTTGTCCCTAAAAGCACCATCAGAAGGAAGCATCTATGTATCAGAAGGAACTTGCAGACACTACTCTGATGTATGAGGAGAAAATAGCACAATTAGAACAACAGCTAAAAGAGGAGCATGCTCGTGTTGAAAATGCGAAGGAACAACTACATGCAATTGAAGAACAATTTACAGACCATGAAGCCTCAACAAAGGTAAAGCTGAATAACCATCTAGCCTCTGTACTATTTGGATAATCTATAGGATGCGATCTGAAGCATCTTCATGATTCTCACTCTTATTCAGTTGACAAAATTGACTTAGCCCGTTTGGTTTTGTAAGGATTAAGATGTTTGCATGTGAATACACCACTGCCCTTTCATCAAATACTTCACACGCTAGTCAGGATAAAGCCAAGAAGAGAATATTGAAGGCATACTAAAATGACAAGAATTATGGTTTTAATTGGGGGGTAGAAAAATCCTAGTGAAGGCTCAACAAGAAGGCATTCAAAATTGAGGGCTTAACTCAACCATAAAATAGCTCATAACGTAAGGATTGTCCAAGACAATATAAGGAGACAAACAACAAATCCTTCAATTTATGTGTCCTAATACCCGATCCCAGCACGCCCAGGCATGCCAATTAGAGTATGCATCACATAGTATTGAGGCCCAAAATTGGGACATAAAATAACAAGAATGGACCTGACTATGATACTATGTTATACTAGAGAGATTTGTAACGGAAGCTTGACTATTTCCCATAAGCTTGGTTGTGGATTTATAGTCGTTACAATATGTACAATATTGGTTAAGTGTATAATTAAACAATCAGAATTCTAATAACAATCCTAATCAACTCATAATGTAGACCGAAAATCATTTGGAAGGAAGTTGTCTCGAAACTTGAAAACCCTATAATATCTTGGAAGCTATGCAGACTTAGCAAAACATAGGGCACAATAAAGAAGAAGATTTATATAGGTGATTTCAATCAGTTGGGAGTACATGTTTGTCATGTTAATGCGTATACGGTAGGCCCTGTGTTTTCTAGGAGTTTTTAAGCCCTATTAGAGATTCTTAGGCCAATAGGAATATAGGAGAACTTCTTGTACTTTCATTCTATTTTTATTTTTATTTCGTAAAATGTTGGCTTGAGATGAATTTAAATTGGGAATATGGCTAGTGACAATTCATATAGGTGACGCTGAGGAGTAGTTGTTGTAACAGTTTTGTCTTTAATCTTCTACGTTATAGTTCTTTTCTGCCTCAATTGCTATTGCTTTTCCCGAATGTAGATTCAGAGGGAAAAAGAGTCAGATGCACTTAGATCAAAATTAGAGGAAATGCATCACCTGTATGAGCGAACTGTGAAGGAACTTCAAGCATTAAAAACAGAATATCAGGCTCTATTATCAGAAAAGGTATGTAAAGCACTTTAACGTTTGTCCACTCAAGGTTCTCATTAATGTTAATTTCACTTAAATTAACTTACCATGCTCACCTTCCCTCCCAACCCTCCTGCAAAAGGAAAAAAAAGGTGAAAGAAAACAGCAAGACAGGAAAAATGTGCACCCTACTTATAAGCAAAAAAACATAATTTATGTTGGTGGAAGATTTACTTATAATAATCTTCGCTTCCTCAACATGATCCCTTAGATAGAATTGCATGACGAACTTCACAATGTGAGGCAAACACTTCTAATGGAGGAAAAGCAAAGGAAAGCTGCTGAAAATGAGCTGTTTAATATAAAGAAGTTTGTGCCTGAGAGTGAAGATGGCTTTGAGGTAAGTCCTGTCTTGGGGTCCTTTTGTCTACTATAACGTGGATTGGAGTTAACATCTCATATTTACAGGAGAAGAAGTCATATGTGAAGCAATATACACCCAGTAGATCATTCAATATGCACAGATCAACTGAATCAAGGGAAAGGATTTTTGCCCATCAGAATACAATGTCAAAGATAATTGAAGAAGGTAAAACTCTTTAAATGCTAAAGTCAGGTCGTTCTTGTTATATAATAGCATAATCATGTCTATTTCTTTCTATTTATCTTTTGGATTCTTCAAATTAACTAGGTTTAATGACTTTGCAATTCAGTTGGTGTCCAGAAGATAATCTCTTTGTTGTCATCAGTTGATTTGGACGTCCAAATTCATGCTGTGAAGGTGGTAGCCAATCTTGCAGCTGAAGGTCTGTATAACTAATTGTTTAGTGATATTTAAGTATCAAATCAATGGTATGTTTGTCAATAGCACTAAACGGAATAGCTTGATAGAAATCTTTATTTGGTATGGTAACTGAAAATGATGGTTCTTTGGCTGCCCAGATAAACTAAATTACCACTTTGGACTTGCAAAAAGCCACGAAATTAGCGTTAAGGCATAAAGTTTATGTTGCAAAGTAAAATTTCCCTAAACCTTTAAACACATTAAATGATATGTGCGCATTTGAGGTGAACGACATTAGGTTACTTCTCTGGTTTTTAGGTAGGATTTTTGTGCTTAATGTTATGTGACAACTGTGAATAGGCTAGTAAAAGTCTTTTTTTTGCTACTTGGAGAAATTCAGGAAAATCTGTGCTTGCTTTGCTTTCTTGGGCTCTTAGCTTCTTAATTAATCATTCTTAAACCAGTCAGATCTGTTTGCTTTTAATCGTAAAGACGTAATTTCAACGTATCTTTTATGTGAACTGTGCGCAAAAGAGGAAGCTAATCAATCAGAATTGACATTGAAGAGAGGTGAATGAGAGATATCAGTCCACCATTATATCTTTATGTACTCTTCCATTTCCACTATGTCCATAATCTGATTCAACTCCACAGGACCACAAGACTGACATGAACAAGTTATTGTCATTTCAGTTGTGAAAAAAGAAATCAACAGATAATACGCAGAGGAAAAACCTGAGTCTTTTTTTCCTAATTTCAGACAGCAATCAGGAAAAGATTGTGCAAGAAGGTGGTTTAGATGCACTTCTCATGCTGCTACAATCATCCCAAAATGCAACTATACTCAGAGTGGCTTCTGGAGCTATTGCCAATTTGGCAATGAATGGTACTTGTGAATCTTTTCTTCATTACATTCTCGGCTTTTTCTAAGAATTTCCTTGATGTGGATTTTATCATTCATTGGAACCTTCTTAATCATGTTTCTGAGCTGGTCATAGGAATAAAATCTTTATACACAATGATAAGTATGAATATGCTATTCATGAATGCTTAGTCATCTTAATTCCAAATTTTCCGGTTAATTGGGCCAAGGAGCTTCGAGTTGTTGACTGATCTATTTAGAAAACAAGGACAATTGAAAAGGTGGCAAGAAAAATACTCTAGGAAGCTAACAATTAGACAAACAAAAGGAGGTTGCCATCTCCGGGACCACTCTGGATATAGACACTCCTTTGTTTACATCCCCTTCTTTAACTTTCAAAAAGCACAGGAACCTCCTTTAAACCATATATTGTAGAACGTACAAGTGATAGTAATCTTGTGCATTAACCTGTTTATAATTTTTCATATTTTTTGAAATAGGTAACATATATAATATATACAAATAAAGGTTGTACAAAGACTGTATAATCATCCATATTATGAATAGATTTTTTCAGATTAAAGTGTAAACATCAGACTAATTGCATCTGTAATCTAAGCTTGCCATGATGTTCTTTCTGGAGTAAAGCAAAGTTTGGCTATTATCCAGTCAGCTCGATGTTTTAACCCTCTGAAATTTCTTTCTCGTTTCACATGAATCTGTTGTTAAGGGCTGATCGATCAAATTTCACTTGTGTTTTAATTTTTCAAATTTTAACCTGTTCAGAAATGAATCAAGAATTAATATCAAGCAAAGGAGGTGCTCAACTTTTAGCCAATACAGCTGTCAAAACTGAAGATGCCCAAACTCTTCGAATGGTAGCAGGAGCAATTGCAAATTTGTGTGGAAATGGTAAGTTCAGGTCATTATCTGCTGTAGTATGTGTAGTCACTCCTGAACACAAGATGGTGTGCATTGTTGAATTGACTAGTGTGAATTGTTTACTGTGCATTTATGTTGAACTTTGATAAGCATCTATGTCATGGCAGAAAAGTTACACACTAAATTAAGGGAAGATGGAGCTGTCAAAGCATTGTTAGAAATGGCTAGATCTGGAAATATTGAAGTCATTGCACAGGTTGCCAGAGGATTGGCTAACTTTGCAAAGTGTGAATCGCGAGGAACAATTCAAGGTTTGTGTTGTTCAGACATGGATGTAATTACTGTTTTTCCTGTGAGCAAAAACTTGACTAGTATTGCTTTGTCCAGGACATAGGAAAGGCCGTTCTACTCTTATGGAAGATGGTGTACTGAAATGGTTGACAACCAACTCTAACAATGCTGCTTCTTCCACTAGGCGCCACATTGAACTTGCTCTGTGTCATTTGGCACAAAATGGTTAGCTACTTATCCAAACTTATTTCTTGTTATAGCTCTTCTTGTGATTTTAGGAGCTAAAAACAGCTAAACCTTCTGGCGTAGTCGTATACCTTGTCCTTGCCAAGTGTTGGTCTACTCTTGAGGATCTAGTGCCCCCTGCCTCAAAAAATCTAAATATGAAATTCTTCACAAAACTATCAAAGTAAAGATATCTATTAATAGTGATGCATCTTCTTATGGCTATGGCAGAGGGTAATGCTAGAGATTTCGTGTCAAGTGGAGCATTGGATGAAATTGTACGAATATCAAACGAATCTTCACGAGAGGATATACGCAATTTGGCTAAGAAGACACTAAAGTTGAGCTCTACATTTAAAGCTCAAATAAAAGCATAGTGAAGGCAATACTTCACCAATACAAGGAAATCCCAGTTTTTTGGGTCTACAGAAGTAGAGCATTATGAAGTAGCCTCTTTTTCTAACATGTATTTACAACAATCCTGTATGTAGCCCAACAAAATGTAACTAGGATTCTTTATGATAAATGTTTTTGTAAATTATATACCATTCTTATACATATACATTGTAATTTATCAACATCTCAATATTGATTCATATGTAATGAAAAAGATCATCATTTAGTTGAATCTTCTCTATTCGTTCCACTCGGAACTCTTTAAAAATGTCATTAGGTGACTCTTTAAAAATGTCATTAGGTGCGCGTTGGACCTTCCAAAAGTATTTTTGAAAGATCAATATTACAGTCCAAGCAATATAACTCACAACTTCTAGTTCTCATGCTGGCTTTAAAGATCTCACCACAATCAAGATGGTGAGGCATATAACTTGCATACTTTTTCTTAGCCAGTGTGTGGACGATCCACTAACATTCCGCGATTGAAGTGAATATCTTTTATTACTGGATACAGAATTTTACAGACATGATTCATTTCATCCAAACTAAAGAAAAATCCTTCATATGAACAAGATGAAAATTAAAGGTTGCCAAAAAATGATGCAGGACACTAAAGAATATGACTACAAAAAGAATAATAACAATAAGTCTAACAGCCCTGACCAAAACCATGAACATTTATGAACATTCAGGTTAAGCTTTTTTCCATGAAATTACTTCCAACCATCTATACATATGCCTGCACTTCACAAAGCTCTGCAACATAAAAAGAATCAATCTGCAAACACTCTTGTCTAGCAAGTTCCAATGAACGGCAATGTTCTGCACTTCAGTTTGAATTAGCGGGGCAGTACTTCAGCTACACGATCATGTGCATCAGCTGGAATTTCCCTACCCGGAACCTGGACCTTAAGAAGATGAGAGTACCTGAAGAGAAGACATTGAATGTTTGTTTTCATCAACACTTGTAGCCCAATCAATTGCCACATCGATTAACTGCACTAACATTAAAACTACTCACTCTGCAAATGAAAAAAGGTTCTCATGCTCCGCGATAAATGCAAGTAGGGCCTGAGAAAAGGAACCCAATGATTACACAGATGTTGTAACTAGAACCAGAAGAACAACATCAGAAAGTTCAACGTCGTGAACTTGTAGACTTGATTACCTCAAATGGCATGTTCAACAGCTCATAGTACGTCCTAACACGGTCTAATCTCAATTGCACAGCTTCACCGTCGATTGAGGGGATAGCAGCCAAAGCCTAAACAACTTGGAAGAAGACAATTAGTTATGCTGTGTGAGAAATAACAACGCAAGCATCCAAGCTAGAAAGAAAAAATGAAAATTACATTGAATCAATAGTAGACAGATTGGTTCCCTTGAGATGTTAATTTAGAGATCAAACTAATTGAATAGCATTTAGCTCTCTAAATGGAACCACCTTAAAGATTTCAAGGAAAAAGACACCACCTGTTCCAGTGCAATGGAATTACGGCATATTTGCTGAACTCCAAACAGGTTGATAGATTTCAAATCAGCCAAAGCCTAGGAGGCGACAAAGAGAAGAATAAGATGGCAGGTGGTCGGAAATTCAATGAATATCAGAATTTAATCAACAGAACCGCTCTATGCAGACCTTGATTGATCCATTTGAAGCAACACTAGATATACCACCAAATATATAGTTCCGCCTTGATCCTGCAACGAAGGGTGCCATTTCCTCATCCCGGCGTGTTATCTGAATTACAGAAACCAGAGAAAAACAATATGTAATTTGGTTCTTTAACTCTGTTCTAATAGAATGAAGAAGTAAATCGTAATGGGCACTAAAATCTTCAATCAGTTGATAACAAACTAAAAAAGAAGCAATGGAAGAAAGCAAACCAATGACTTAATTCTGTACGAGTAATATGTTAAAAGCAAAAATGGAAGTGTTGTCATCTGGCTTCAATGATTTCTCAAATCTACTGAAAAGCTATACAACAAAACATTGTGGGATGATTTACTCCTCTGCAGTCCACGCTATTCACGTCTCTGAATGACATTTACTTGTTTTAAAGACCACATGTTTTTAGCTCACACCAAATAAGCTGGTCCCCAGAGCTTAAGTTACTCTTCAAGTGTGTAGAACTTTTTCTTACTGTATAAAACTTTTATCTTCTAAGTGAATTTTCTACTACTCCCTTTGTTTCAGTTTGTTTGTCTTACCTCTTTCCTTTTTAGGCAACTCTTTCATTATAACTGTCCACGTGTAAACCACAAGATTAAAGGGCATTTTGGTACATTCCACATATCTTACTACAAGATTCAGAAGTCCTCTTCGCTTTCTTAACTCCGTTTCAAGTCGAAACTAGACAAAAAAATTGAAACATAAGGAGTATTTCTTTATTAATTAATATGACAGATGGGGCACCGAGAAGGTAGACCCTGGAATGAAGTCGGGATTTAAAAATAAAAATAGATGAAACACGATATTATCATAATACCCTCCCAAGAGAATAGTCAGCATTTGAATTTAACACATCTACAAAGTAAAAGTTTGAATCTAAAAGGAGAAGATAGAAAGAGATCATGTGATAGATCACAACATCCACACATCGTTACTACCATAAGCAGACTTTGTAAGGGTGAGAAAAGAGATCTTTACCAGAAAATGATAGGAGAAGTTATTATACACTACAGACAGCAGAAAATTTACCAGGGAAGTTATTGAAATTATATAATCATCTGGCTCCTCTGCATCTTGATCGTCCAGGAATTCCTTACTCGTCATTTCCTGTAAAAGAGTTGCTCACACTGTTGGTCGTAAATACTACCCTCTTCTACAACAAAGTTAATCAAAATCACCACTCATGCCCACAAACCTGCAGATGGAAAATAGTCTCCAATTGCATCTCCACACGAAGAACCTTGAGGCAATCAATTGCAAGTTTCCTATATTCTTCAGCAAAAGATGCTAAATCCTTGGGAGGCATACTGCTAGTTCTAGAATGCTTTGGAGCTTTCTGCCCCCCATTATCTTCTACCTGATTAGATGTGCTATGGCAAATCTTCCCAAGCCTGTAATTTGCATCAGAAACAAGCTGACAAGCCATAAAAAGGTATTCAAAGTTCAAATAGAACCTGTTCAGTTGTACCAAAAATTTCATTATATACAAACAATAATCGTCGAAGCTTCCCCTAAATAACAAATGATACATGTAGCCAACCACCGTGGAAAAAGGAAAGAGCTTGTGAGGAAGAGAGCGTGAGACGTCTGTTAGGAGTATCAAAGTAAGACGCCCAATATTAGTTAATTACTGATTGGTAATGACGAATTGATAGGTAAATATGTGGCATCTACCGTGTGCTCTGACTAATTTAGTGGCCCAATAACTAAATGAACACACATATTTTTGTCAATCCTTGTTATGAGTCAGTTACTCAAAAATGCTTGTCTGTGCAGCAGTGCTCTCGCGAACTATGTGAGAACCCATATAAAACTCTGTTCTGCCGACTAAAGCAAACATTTGAAACGAACAATACTGCAAAAAGATTTAAGAACTTGCCTTTCAATTGAGTCAGCAATATATTCCAATGAATCACTTAAAGATGCCAGTAAAATTAGCTTGTTATCATCACGAATCAAGTTTTCCTGCAAAAATGTATGGAAACTAGCTTAGCATATCAAAATAATTGACATTGAGAATTATATACAATACATTTCACTTGCCAAGTTTGCTGAATCAATGTCAATCTATGCTATCATCAGTCACTCCATTATTTTCAGATTCATCTCATTTACGAGGTGATGCACCAACAAATAATTCTAACTCTTTTCACATTAGTATTCATCTTCCTCTTCTTATTCATTTACAATTAGAATTTCAACGTTGCATTTCTAGTGATACTGATCATCCTGACACAAATATTAAGCCTCTTTAGCTATTGTCTACATAGCCACTGACACTCCACCCCGCCCGCCAAAAAAAACGTCAAAAAGTACCTGTCTGATTGGTCGCAAATTCAATAATGCGTCACTGATTTCCATTTCAACCTCTGAATTTTCACCATTGGCAGCACCATATTCTGTGTTAAGCTCACCAGTTGAGCAGGGTAAACATGCACTAGCTGGATCACGTTGCATCAGATTTTCAATGTCATGTCTGCCTATGAGCATATAACTTTGCTTCTCAAGAACTGCCTGAATAAATAAGATACAGTATTGTCAAGTGCGTATAGGGGGATGAGGAAATTGAGGCAACCTAATAATATTTTACTTCTGTACTCTACTCCATTTTCTAACTGTGCCCCACAAAATGATAGTTTCCCCTTCTCATAAGGTAACTCTCTGGTTTTGGTTGTTGTTTAGAAGCTCTTCGTTTAGACATTAACTGTAAAAAAATCTTCTCGTAGAAAACTTTTCTCATCTGGATATAGTCATTCTGATTAAAGAACAATAGAGAACTAATGCTTCCATTCCATAGGTTATCTTCCAGACAACAATAAATGTTGATCAGACCCCCCCCCCCCCCCCGCTCCTATACACAAACAGCCATCAAATGAGAAGGATTGCTCAAACCTCCATGTATGAAGTGCGACATCTTTCATATGTTCTTTCCAGAAAAGTTTGTACATAGTTCACAAGAGCAACAGCAAACTTTGGCATTGCTTGTGCCCATCCAAGCACCTGTATGAATGTAAACATTTAAATGCTGGAGACTGATTCAAGTAAGAAACTGAAAAAGATATTAACCAGGCTGATGCACCCCAAGGAGAGAAAAGACGAAGAGCAAATCAAATTGGAACACTAGAGAGATCATAAGAGGACAAATAGAACAATGTCTTCACTTGTATACAGCAATTTATGGTGTTAACATCGCTCATACAGCATAGAAATAATGTCTTCACTTGTATACAACAATTTATGGTGTTAACATCGCTCATACGTACTTACAGCATAGAACAGATCAACTAAGGCACTTGACTGTTCGAAAATAATGAAATTATAAACATAAAAGATTTATCAGAAAAAGTAATGAATATGTTGTACCTCTTTTGCTAAGAAATCTATTGCCAAAAGTCCTTGCAGGATTGGCCGACCTTTTTCAATCAATGGGGTATAAGATGTTACAGCATTCGCGCGTGGACGAAATGCCGCTGGGCCTACAAAAGAACTTTAAGCATCACAACTTCATAGCCTAGCATCGATTTACATAATTCAACAATGTATGCAGATTTTATATTTTGAGTGCATTTGAGGAAAATTGTGAATTTTAAGCATCACCATTAACTCCATCTCTAAATATGGTCTAGCTGTCAGGAGAAAAGAATAATTAGGTTGTGTAAAACCAGTTTAAAGAAGTCTAGCTGATTTTTTTTTGTTTTGATAAACGAGAAATCCCTAGGGAGCAGCCGCACATGCTCAAAACTTGAGTTTTTACCAACAGACATTGCACATTGCAACTTCTATAAATCTCATTAGCTAGCATAGAAATGTCGCATGTAAAGAGACTTGCTTGATATTGCCTGCTGTACAGCTTTCCGATAATCAACAAACATTGCAGGTAAGAAGTGATCCTTCACAAAGTTCTCCACAAATGCCAGAAGTCCATCATTCCTGCAATAATTATACGTAAAAGTGAATGAAGAGTACAACAACCCAGTATAGTCCCAAAAGCGGGGCCTGGGGAGGCTATAGTGTACACAAACCTTACCACTACCTCGAGGAGGTAGAGAGGCTGTTTTCAAAAGACCCTTGGCTCGAGTAACTAAAACCAAAGCAGCTAACAGAATAATACAGAAGTAAAGAGGACATAGAAAATAATAAGGAAAACATAACCTAACATACCAAAGAGGGGCAACAACCATAACAAACTAATGTTATGAATAGTAAAAAAAAAAAGAATAACAAAAGTCATAAGATAGGCCAATTTCAAGACAAATGCTACCACTGCTACTGGTAAAAAATAAAAATTGGGCAACAGATACAATGCACCAATCTATCCTGCTGGGGAATAAGACAACGCTCAAATACCTACTAACCTTCTACCCAAATCCAACCTCCATATACAATGTATAATAATTTTTAAAATAATAAACCAAACATCCAATAATAAATAATCCCTACAAAATACTTAGCCCATCATTATAATCCTTGCATTATTACTCCTTGTATTACATCTCTTGCATAACAATCCCTACATTACTAATCTCAACATTACATCCTTGCATAATTACTCCTTGTATTACTTCTCTTGCATTATAATTCCTATGTTACTAATCCCCACATAATTTGCTTCTACACCAAATGTTCCCTCGGTGAATATAGTCGATCCATCAAAATTTGAAGGAAAATCATACAGGTTTCAAATAACATACAGAGGCAAGAAATTCCTCCATAACACTAGGAAAATTCTTTTAATACTATAAGAGAAACATGTAAATGCAAACAGTATCACCAAACAAAAATATGATAAATCATTAACTATTTCTTCAGTAATTAGATTTCTCTCTACCAAAGCAGTAGAATTACCAAGGCAATATGTAATTAAGCCTTGTTTCCTTTTTTAACTTTGGAAGGGATAGTAGACAAATCATTTCGAGGTGGGATCCATGTGAAAAGAAGGCTACTTATCATCAATGACCATTACATTTCACATAAGAAATAAGAACACAATCCCATCAAACAAGATAAGGTACAAAATAATCCAGCTTACCCAAGTTGCGAATACTTCTGTGGCAGCATGGAAGCGACTTTATCTGTAAACTGTTGATAGAATGTTAAGTTATATTAGTAGAGAGATTTCCAGTACTATTAGATTGATAATAGCATTATGATTAGATCAAACCTGAAGAACAGGTCGGTATATAGAGGCTGCTAAATAAATTCCCTGCTCAGGTAAAATAGTTGATGTACCATAACCTTCTTGGAGTACATTGGAGCCTCTCTTACCCCATCCTTGCCTAATGAGGTCAACCCCTGAGTTTAAATTGTTATAGAGTTAAATCATTCAGCTAAACCAGAAAAGAGATGAAGGTGCAGTAAGAATCTTTCTTGCCTGCTCATTAGTTAAATAGCAAGATTGGTAGGAAAATAGATATGTATGATGTAACAGAACCCCAAAAAAACCGAATCTAGAACTCAGTATACTTTGTTGTTTTGGTAATTCTCCTGACATACCTTGATTTGAAATGGATACAGTAGCATCTGTGAAACGAAATGCAAATGTTAGACCATCTTCTGACCCATCCCTGAAACAAATAAAAATCAAAGATGGTCCATGATCAACTACAGTGAAAGTTAACACACAATATCAACTAGAGAGAAAATTGACACATGATATCTAACAGAACAAAAAGTTGTGGAAAATGCCTTTTCCATACAACAACAACATACCCAGTGAAATCCGTACCCCTACCTCATGGAGGTAGAGAAGCTATTTCCAAAAGACCCTCGAACCCAGGTCGCATATCAAAGCAGTATGAAAAGAAAATACAAACGTAAAGAAGACATAGCAAATACTAGGGAAAGCCTTACTTGACATTTATCAACAACAAAAAAGGATCAGTAACAACAACAAAATAATGTGATAACCGAAGCATCAGAAATGAAATATTTTCTTTTTTTGAAGTTGGTAACAAGTTGTATTAACAGTAAAACTGGGCTACAAAAGGAGCTGACCTGTGATCTTTACAAACAAAAGTTTACACTTTTTCCTATTAAATTCTACCAGGTCACCTATCTCTACCCCCCCCCCCCCCCTCCACACACACACATATTTTGGTTACACCAAAAATAGAAAAGACTAAGACAATTCATCCTAATTTTCTGAATAGGACTGCTGGTACCTCAAAATATCTAGAATTCTTTTCCTTTCATATTATTCATCATACACAAGTGGGGATGATCTACCACCACTTTTCTTCCCTACACTCTTCCAGCATCTGAGATGTTCTATGCCAAAAACACGAAACATGTTCCACAAATTTGAAGACCTGTTCTTTAAAATTTCCCTTTGGTCAAAGCAAGTTTCCTTGCCACCAACCAACCAAAACAAAAAATCTTGAAAGGTATTTTTACTTTCCAAATGGGCCTCCAGGGCCAAGACTCAATCGAGGGGGGAGCATCCAGTAACAACAGACTTAACAGAGAAAGTTCCTTTGTTGTTCAATCTCCATTTGAGTCTGTCAGAATAAGCAGAAGTTCCTCTAAAGGAACCTAAGAACAGGAACATGTTGGTTAGGCTTTCCATTTCCCAGCCATTAAGAGCTCTTCTCTTCTGAAATGAAGATCCAGCCTTGAGGAATCCAAACTTGATCGACACGTATTTGAATATTAGTCAAGGATATCGGCTATTAGGTTATTATGGCGTGATCCTCCCAAAAGATAGTCTTTACCATCACAAACTATGATCTACATTAGCCCAGAATTCATGCCATTAGTTTCTAACAGATCTTCAAACACCGGTACCATATGGACCCTGTGATCCATTGAGTAAACATCCCATATTTCTGAGAGATGAATCCTCTCCATAATGCATTATGTCCTCTGAGTTGAACCTTCATAGCCATTTCAGCAATATACTTTTTTTGTGCAACCTCAAATTCTAAATCTCCAGTCCACTCTGCTTCTTGTTCAAAGTGAGTGAGTCCCATTTGACCAGGTTGAAGCATCTCTTTTCCTTGTTAAAATATCTTCTTGGTCTGTCAATCTTTTCCTCTCCTCCTCTGGGAATTGGGAGGAGAGACATAGTGGGAAGAGCATCCAAGAACGAATTAATACGTGTAACACTGCCACTAAAGGAGAGGCATTGGGTTTTCCAACTAGCCAACTTTTTGACACATCTCTCCAAGACTTCATTCCAGATCTCCTGTACTTGTTTTTGGCACCTAGAGACAGCCCTAAGTATTTAGACGGAAAGAGCCCAATTGATAGCCTATGTTCCATGCTAGATTCTGAAGATCATTGATTTAATTAACCGGGTAGAGTGAACTTCTGCTCCAGTTAACATGAAGGCCAGACGAGACCTCGAAGATGGTCCAAATTGCTCTGGGATGTCTGATCCACTCCACATCAGAATCACATAAAACTAGCGAGTCATCAGCAGACATGATGGTGAGTGATTTCTAGACCAACAGTGGATTAAGAGCCAAAACCCCTGATCCGTTCATTAGTATTTATTGTCCTAATCAAGTGATTAAGACCTTCCATAGCAATCAAAAATAAGAAGGGTGACATTGGGTCCTTGTCGAAGGCCCCCTTGTGATTAAAAGAATCTTGCTGGACAACCATTTATAAGAAAAGATCTGACACTAACCCCAGTTGACGTGACCAAAGGCTTTCTCATACCCAATTTACATAGGATTCCTGTCCTTTCTGTTTTAATCTGGAATCCACTAGCTCATAGCCCAACCAAATACAATTTGCAATAATACAAAAAGATGAATGATTTAAGTTTATGAGTAGTTGCCACTTTCCAGATACTCTACGAGAATTGGGCTACATCAGTTAGCATCTAGGCCTTTCCAATTTAATTACAAGTGTAAAGAGATAAGTAAAACAGGACTTGACTAGTTGAAGTCCGGTTGATTGAATGAACGCACATGAATTCAACCAATTCCTCCCTTAACATAGGAAACACCCCAAACAAAAGAACAAGAAGAGAACAACCTATAAATAAAGAAAACGGGAAAAGGGAGCAAAAGTAAACAGATTTTCAATTTAAAGATTAATTGAGTTAAATTAAAATATAAGAAGACAGGAAAGTAAAATAACATAAAATATAGAGATCACAAGCTTAAGGACAACAGTGATAAGCAGTCCATTAACTTGCCTCTTTTCCTTTGAAGGGGCCTTGCTTGCAAGTCTTGCTGTTTGGACAGCAGCATCTGCGGATGCAGCTTCTGGAGTAGCTCGCAGGATCTCACATATGAGTTGTTGGCATTCACTCTATTTGCACAATAATGTTAGTGAATTATTTCTATCATCCATAATCGAATAGGCACTGCTTTGTTACTACACCATTTATCTGTACTCTAACCAACTAGAGAGATCTTGGGCATCAGAATGCAAATGATTGACAAGGAAGAAACTGACCTGTAAGACGGTCAATGAAAAGCCAATGTTATACCCTCCAGTGGCATGAGATGCATCTGAATCAGGGTTCCAACTGATGTCTGTAGGCATAGACTTAGGCGTGTTCAAGTCAATTTGTTGAGAGCACTTTGACTCGAGAAGTTCTCCAACAATAACATGGTTCTCTGAAAATTGTTCGGTTGAAATTACAAACCAAAAGTAAAAGATTCTTGAGCTGAATGCAGAGTACTTGAAGCAAAATCAATAAGGAAAAGAAAAGGCAAAAATGACAAAAGAAACTTGCAAGACCTTATTACTTACCAAATATATGAACAACAGCATCAAGAGTTGAATCAAGGAGTTCCTTTGCAGCAGCCTGTGCTGTTCCTGTAGGAGCCATGACAGGTGAAACAGGGCTGACTGCTAGTAGCACTGCGAGATATATCCCATTCTGATGCTTCTGTTTTGAAGACTGAAAACTCTCCAATTGCCCTTTAAGATAGTGAAGACCTGTAATGGCTGCTTGAGCAGCCTGGCCAATGCGAGGTCGTGAAGCATTTTCTGCATGAGCTTTGATCCTTGTTGTGATTATTTCATGAATAGTAGGTCGTAATCTTTGGCTGTTGAAACAAATACAATAAAGATAAAAGTAATTAGAGACTGCATATTCAAATACCACAAATGAAACATGAAGAAGATAACCTCTATACAGAAAGATAGAAACAAATGTAAGACTCAACCAATTCATCATGAAAAGTATACAAGTGTAAACATCACAATTTAGAGCAATGATCGAATCATAGTTCCCATTAGCATTGTATGCAAGCATAAACGGAATGTGTTTATTTGCTAATACGATGGGCAAAAGAGCAAATCTGGCTTAAGACCATGAGTGGCATCTATAGTTTACATGTTTCTGTATTGAAAAATTGGATCTTAGCCAGCTTGTGTACTAATTTTAAAAGAGGTCTTCCGTCTCTCAAGATTCCAGCAGAGATTTACGAACTTCCCTAGATCATTTCTGATGGAAAATTGACCTCTCCAATTACAGATCATCCTTTAGGTTAGCATCTATTTGCATCCCACAGCTTACGAGGTTATTCTAAAACATAGCTCTGCCCGGAAAAGTTGAGAACTATGCAGCAATCAAATCAGAGCTTTGCTTCCGATTGGACCAACAGCATGAAAGATGAGAACTAACCAAATAATGGCGCCTGCAGCTGCAACTTTCCCAAGCATGCAAAGACACTCAACCATGGTCTGCAAGTACTTCACATGCAATGGAGCATCAGTTTTCCTGATTGCTTCCTACATTTGAGATATATTGGAGCACATTAAACTCTTGTGAATAACTATCAAAAATTTAATATTGACAAGCACGCAGAAGGCAACTTTATATCAATCAATCAACTATGCCACAACCCAAACTAGCTGGGTTTGGCATCTTTCTTACAACAAATTCATCTGGTGTAGAATCTGAAAGCCATGTCAGAACTTGATGAGTGATAATTTTTACATCCTTCGAAGCACCATCAATGCCATTGATCCTTGAAGAGGTAGGATTGCCATCTGTCACAGTATCTTCACCATCATCATCATGACCTTCTACTAGGGAGCTGCAAATAAAGCAGAAGAGAGGAACTCAGTTGCTGTACCAGAAAGAAGAACGGATGCAGAAATCTACCAAAAAAATTATAAAGTTAAACTATCACTAAAAGGCGTTTATGTAGGATGCTATCGAGTTCACTTAAAGATGAAAGCTATGAAGAGGTAAGTTTAGAATCACAGGTGATCAGCTTCAACAATATTGAGGATGATATTACCAACAGAACCACATCACTTAAAATTTTCTTTTTTGTCTTACCTGCCATCAATAGAGCTAGTTTTGTGAGATCCATCCCCAGCTCCAAATGAACCAAACTGATTGTCACCTTTTAGTAACCTAGTTCTTCGAGAGAGAGGCTGTGAGTTGTTCATGGACAATGGTACAGCTACAGTGGTTGGTACTTCATCATCTCTTTCACTGATACTGAAGAGAGTTGAACTGCAAAAGGAAGACCATGTTGAGCAAATATAAAGCAACATCTGAAATTAAAATCTAAATGAAAAGATATGTGGCTCCTCTCAACAGAAAGTTGAGGATAACAAAGTACAAGAAGAATCACCTCCAAGACCGTGCTTCATTAATTGCAAGCACAAACAGATTATTTAATCACCCAATTATGTATCTCAACAAACAGAATATCGAGTTGCATTGCTAGAGGTAGCCTCAGCTTCAATATTTTAAGTGGATAAGGACAACATGATATATGTATATATATCAAACATCAGATTCATTGATAGAAAAAAAATGTCTCCAATGAAAGACTTGACATGTATACAACCTCAAACAGCAAGAAGGTTTTTATAGACCAAGGCTATTTAATATGTACCTGTATTCACCCTTATTATAAAAAAAGACTTGAAGTGTATACAACATCAAACAGTAAGAAGGTTTTTATAGACCAAGGTTCACTAATATGTACCTGTATTCACCCTTATTATAAAGATGGGCATGCAGATCCTCCAAGACTTTATAGAAGAGAACTCCTCTTAGCTTCGTCAACTCAGATCTGACATCTTGTAAAGCACCAACCTATGTGATGCCAACAATATACAGTAAGTACATTAAGCCATCCTTTGCACTAAGTAAGAATTGGCAACAAAAAAATGTCACAAAAGATTATTGCTAAAAATTTGTTTATCAACTTGAAATTGGTGTTGCTGTGTCGACCATAGAACAAGAAGCTGCCTCTTTTAACAAAATCAGTTTTAACATACAAAAAATCGACTACCGCAAGTCAGAAAAAAACTCAGTATGCGGAAATTGTGTCCACAGCTTCTTCAAGCAGCCACAGGTGAAGTGTAAAGGTAGAATCAGTTATGAATGTTTTAATTAACCCACCGTTTGAAGACCCTCTCGTTCAAGCATAAGAGCTGATTGAACATGCAACTGCACGGCAGCATAGAATTGCTTTTCATTGATCAGCTTTTCAATACGAGCAGGAACCTGAGGTAGAAAAGATAAGGTAATGCATCAACAAGAAAGAAGATGTGAACACCTACTAAAAACGTCCTATTTTCTTTCTTCTTTTTTAATAATGGTGAAGTTCAATTCATATAATTTCACCTACTACCCTCTTACTCGCACACCTATAGTGTCAACTTTTGGGCGCAACTAGACTATCCCACTGGTAAACATCCTCTCGGCTCTCATTGAATCAGATAAGTAATTTTTTCCACCAAAACTTAGGCGGATGGAAAGAAATCACCTAATTTTTTTCTCTCTCCACAGGAATAGACCTCCAAGTCTCACCCTTGGATACGCTGAAAAGGTCCTCTTATAGCTTCACATTTATAGCACGGAGCGGCAGAGACACAGATCAGCTATTTGGTAGTTTACTTTATCGACAAACTAAAACAATTATTACTCTTTATGGGATATTGGAATTCTATGTTTTGAATCCTTCAATTGCTAAGAAGTACAATCCAACTTCAGATGTCAATGGTTTTTGGCTTTTTGGTGCGACTTTCAACATGTAAAGGATGACGACATTGTGCTAGATAGCATCAATTCAGGACAGGATTAGGGTTTTTTGTACAGATAGGAACCCATCTTTTTGTTTTGCATAAGGGGATCCAAAAGCATGTCAGCGCAAGCACTGTCTTAGTGCTTGGCTATTATTTATAAAATCCTTACCTATTTCAAAAAATATATATAATTTTCTGTTTCTGAGACGACTTACAGATAAAAGACCATATTATCTTCCAAACAGAGCAGTTTAGACATTTTTCTTGGTAACAAGAAGTTTAACCATTAATTTCAATGATAGTATGCACCTATTCATTCTTAACATAGACAGTGCATTGCAAGAAATGCAGCACACACAAGGCTACCCTTTTCCGAAAGCTCCGCAGGACCACCTACCACTATCCCTTCCTGATTAGCAGGGACTGGAGCAAGAATAATAGCAACAACACTAGTAGAAAAAATATAACCGAAGATAACTGACCTTAGCTATGCCTTCTATTTGATCTAACAAGGAGATAATATGTCGCAATGTAACAGACCGATACCACAACTGATGCAACTGCTTGTTACGGGCACCAAGAAGCTTCTTTGCCTCCGCCAAGTCACCTTTTAAAACCCCAATACTTTGGGTGGATTCACTGAATAACCGCAAAATCTGAAGGTAAGGTAGACTCAAAGAATAAGATGAATATCCTTTGATATATAAGAATAAGACGAATATTAAAAAGCCAAAAGAAAACCATAAAGCTACACTTCAGCACTGGCTTAGACTAATTACGTACATAAACAACATGCCATGTTTCAGAACGTGCTGAGAGACACCCTCTTCTGTGCTTACTCCAGAAGTAGCATCAACTTACCAGATACAAGAAATGTTTGGCTAAGCTTATAAGCTGATCAAACGGACTTAAAGGATCCTTCCCGCTTATTTATGTGTTTGTTAGACACTCAAAAGTGTTTATAAGACAATCAGCCTAAAGTCATAATCTTGTCATCCCCGACTCATAGGGTTTCAGCTTATAAGCACCTTTGGTTGGACAAAGTTTTTTACTATTTTTTAATCTTTAATATTTTAACTAATTCCGAAAATACCTTTTCCAAAACAGAACTGCTAACTTCCTCACTACCCCATATCATTGTTCCTCCTTTTCTTGCTTTTTATTTTTTGAGAAGGTAACAATTTGTAGTATAAACTTGTACTTAGGTAGTACTGAAAATCCCTTTACAAAAAAATAATGAAAATGTAAGAACAAAAACAGCAAGCCTATCATGATTCTAATACTTCCTAGGATTGTTTCTGCATCTATAGGGAAGTTTCTCTTTTTCTTTATAAAGGGACTTCCAAATTTATGATTTTTGTGGAAATGTTAAGGGTATTTTAATCATGTTAACAAAATATACCTTATCGGCAACTTATACCAAACGCAACAACTGCTTATTATCAGTTTCAACACTTCTATCCAAACACGTAAATTGTTTATTTATAAAATCAGTTTAGGCACTTGAAACTTATCGGTTATTTACAATCAGCTAACTCAATCACTCTAAATCATTTTTTATTTCACATAACAGCCATATAGGAACTGTAACAAGACCTTTGAACGTTTGCCTCTTTCAGAAAGACCAGAAACTTAAATTCAATTGATTTCAGACTGTGTGAACTTAACAAAATATTTAGGTTGGTTAACTTTTACATTTTTCTTTTTACTTCATCAAAAAAAAAAAAAGATCCACCAAATTAAGTTACAAATAGAAGAGACAACATCTATCACCAAGCACCTGATTTTTTGTCTAGGATCTAAAACAGAGACCGCTACAACTAGCATTAGGTTGTTAACTGAGTTGAAAGTGCAACTCTATGCCAAGAGAAAACATATTGATCAAAGGTATATATAGAATACAAAAAGAGGTTACTGTTTTATATAACCTAACAGCTAAATCAGAGCACAAGGTTTTTCTTTTCAAGAAAAGAGTAAGTCACTGTACATTAGAGAATCAGAGCTTAAGGTTCTTTAAAGCGAATCTCAAAATAATAAATGTTAAAGGATGGTCAATGAATAAACATGTTCTAGGGCCAAGCAGTCATGTGTCCTGTAACTAGCTTAAATAGATAAAGCTACATCACCCATTGCAATTTTTACCCTAGCAGCAAACGGGAGAACAGTTCCCTGACAATGTGATAACGCATAAAAAGGTATGCAGAAAATCAGAGCCTGATAACTAGACCTTATAAAATAATTAAGAGTGTCCTTTTACCTATATTCTCCAAGAATAATGCTAGTCAAAATATATATAACTCTCAAGTCTCACCATGGTGAGGGAAAGAATGAAAAATTTGTTGAACTATTCTAGCTTATGGCTCTAAAAACATTTTCTTGTTTCTCTTTTCTTTTTTTTTTAGGAACAGTTACTTCTTGTTCCAAGCTCAAAAGTATGTTGGCAGACAGCATTGGTTAGAGATGAGAATAGCAAACCAATGAATTTTACTTTTTGATAAGACATATTGAGGAAAATCATCTTCAAGTTTCACAAGTAATGGATATATGGTTTATGTTTTTGGAATTCTTGAATAAAGAGTATCTTTCATTTTAGTATATCAATAAATTACTACTTTATCACAGAAAACAATTTTTTGGGTTATTGTATTCTTTAATTTTCTTCCCTTTTTTGGACTAAGGAAGAGCTAATGTCAAACTCACTGCTTTAACTTCTTCTTCTTTACGATTTTTTCCTAGAAACAAAGTAACTTCTATTGACAAAAAGAAAAAGATAAAAGAAACCCTGTATGAAGGATTCAAGCACTGGGTAGGAGTCCTATTCGACAAAATCAATTCCATTATCTATACATGTCATTGGCTGCACCATAAATATGAGGAAAGTAAAGATGACGGGATTTTATGTATCTGCACTAGTTAGCTTTCTTTCCCTGTTCATATCTTTTTCAATTCCTCAATGTTTAGATCAAAAATAAATAAATACTAAAGCAAAAATCAGAAGTGAGTGCGCCTATCTCTTTCTAGGATAGTTCACATAAATAAACATTTGCTTGAAACTAGAAATTTGCATATCTAGGAAATTCACTACTAAACAAAATCAACAAATAAGGGACGATGTAAAAAGACACCTGAGAATAATTTTGAATAGCTTTATTGAAGCCACCATGGTAGGCATGCACTACTTCATCCACAACTTCCTCAATAATCTCACTTTGCTCCTTTAAGACTTGGACATCACCTTCACGATCTTTCGATGTTAATATACGAACAACATGAGGCAGTGAATCAAAGCGAGCAGCAGCCCAGTTTTCATCTACTCTAGCAAGTTCCTCCCTTAAGTACTGCAATTACCACAAAACATATGATCAAACAAATGCTACAGAAATAACCAAAGATTTGGTAATAGATACAACCCAATTAATATATATTTCAGAACAAATTACTAATAGGAAGACCATAAGCTACTTACTAAAAACACACCACAGAAATATCCCAAGAGTATCATAACATATAAACCAGAATTACTATAATTTCATTACAAAGTTCCCAAAATAGGAACAACTCAGTAATTCATCACAGTCCACAGAGCATATGATCAAAGAAATACTACAGAAATAACCCAAATTTCAAATAAAAAATATATATATATAAGCTATATACTCTTACATAAATAACAGCTGCATCCAATGTGCTCTAACTTTCAATACAAGTTACCAGAACAGAAAGATTCTAATCTAATTAAGGTAAGAAGAAGAAAAAAGGGTAAGCTGCAGCATGTGATAAAGACTAAAATTTTTTAGTTAAATTCATCAAAATCCCAAAACCCAACTGAGAAATCTCCAATTCCAGTGAAAATTCAAGGTTAAAAATAAGAAATTGAACTCACCGATTTGTCTTTAGGAATGGGTAGTAGATCAAATTTCCCCATCTCAATATACTCAACTGTACGAAATCACCAAAAAAACAAAAATTGAATAAAATGGGTCATACAGACAATTCAAATAGCTCATAATATGAATCTGAATTGTGTAAATTTCGCATTTGACAGAAAAAAAAACAGTACCAGAGAAGGATATTGTTCGGATCTAAGAAACAGTACGAGAACTAAATTGATCAAACAACAGTGAAACGACTGATACGGTGTGCTGGGGTAGGTGGGGTGGGTGGGGTGGGTGGGGTAGGGGTGGGGGTGGGGTGAGGAGCTCCAGACCGGAGCAGAGCTGGAGAATGGAAATGGAGATGTAGATGGAAGATGGAGATGATGATGATGAAATTAAAAATTAATTAAGGACTGACTTAGTAATATTATTTAAAATTATTTATTAAATTATAATTACAATAATAATTAAATATATATTAATAAAAAATCAATCAAAATAATTTTCTAGGCATAGACAATTCTTCAATAGAAGATTTTTATTTTATATTGACATTGTTAAATGATGGTATTTAAAAAAAAAAAAAAAAGTTTGTCTAGAAGTTCTTATGGGTAGGGCAAATTGGTCAAGTATTGAAATTATTTTTATATTAAGAAATCATTTTCTAATTAAACATATAAACTTTTAAGTAAATGTTTTGGATAAAATTGTTCAATTTCGAATACTTTAAGAGTATATTAAGTTTTTTTTCTTGTTTTGGAGTGATCGTTAGTAAAAATCATTTTGAAAGCGGCATTATCTAAATAGGTTTTGTAACTCACACGTGAGATTATTAGACTTTGATATTCAATTTTGAAAAATATGTTGGTATGTATATTTATTCATATTTGTTTTATGATGACATAATATTATCTTATTTATCTACTCTTATAAAATCATGATATAATATTATATTATACTTAATTTGATAAATATAATTTAATGAGATGACATTATAAGATATTTGTTGTTTCAATATTGATAAAAATTAGAAAAACAATGATGTTTAACATTTATTAGTGAATTGATCCTTAATGGTTACAATAATCAACACAATTTGGTCATAATAAACTCATAGAACATTATTAATGTCGAAATTCAATCTAGGAGATAGCTCAATGAAAAGTATATAAGAATTTTGATTAAAATTTTTAGCGATAGCCATAAGATCAAGAATCATAACTCGACATTAGCTATTTAAAAAAAAAAATTCTCTCAAAGAAAGTTTTTAGTTATTTTTTTCATCAACAAACAATATATATAATCCAAAAACGAGACATCTGTTCAATTGGCATAATCACATTACATCTTTTATGATCATATAGTTATTTGAGACGAGATATATGTCTATATTTTATCATGTATTTAGATTGATGATTCAATAAATATAATGTAGCTAGACAATATTGATGAAATCTTCATATAATATTTTATGCAAAATAAGTCACAATTTATGTGTAACTTGTGTTAGCGGATAAATAACAATCACATTATACAAATTACATTTAAAGTTATATATAGTGTATATGAAATCTAACATGCTAGAAAATATAAGATGTAAATAACTAAACTAAAAAACTACTATATAGAAGCAAATAAGTTTAATAATTACACTTTCCAAGTGTTACATTTATGTAAAATACATACGATAAAGCACCAGAAGACGCAAGACATAACTAATAGAAACAGGTTGAATCATTAAGCACACTCAGATTTCTGATGGTGATTTCAACCTTATAAGTCTTTTGATTCTGTCTTTTTCTGTATTTTCGAGCAACCCCTTCAAAATACAAACGACAAATATGTTAATTAAAAAACATCGTAACATAACCAAACTACGTATATTTTATTGTATTTTTCAAAAAAACTTACCTTCCAAACAATTTCATCTAAACACAAGCAAATTTTTCCATATTTGTCTAAAAAAAGACGTTCACTTGGAGCCTTTCCACATGCATCCCTCACAATTGAAGTAATAACATATATTACTTCAGATACTTTAAGAAAATTCACAAAATTTAAATAAATAATTATCACATAAACTATATAATAAAAGAATTGTGTTCATTGATTTTGTGTAAAACAAAGAAATTAATTAGTACAAAAGTATATAATATTATATAACATATAGACTTACAAACAAGTTCATCATATTCTTCTTTGCCAACCACATAAATGCTAACACCTCCTAATACAGTGTATACCACATACACTGATCTGAAAAGGGAAAAAAAAAAGGTAAAATTTGAAGTGTGAAAAAATAAATACGAAATAATATTAGTTTCTCGTATGATATTCGATACTTATTTTAGAATTTTTAACTATTTTGAATTTACATTATATATGTACGAGTATTAAAAGGAAGTGTTCCTTACTAGCTACTAGAATCATTATCATTCTGAAGGGCAAATTCGAGACCTATAATTAAAGATGAAGAATTTTTATTTATCTCGGTATAACACTCGATCGTTCTCAAATCTCCGTAAAGTCTTGATGTTGTTGTTTAAATCGAGTAAATAACGTTATACGGAACATTCTATTTCTCTTAAACTAATTGTCACTTTTTTTTTGTCAAACTATATAATCTCTTAGTAACGTTTTAAAATGTAATTTTTCGTCATATTGATATAAGAAAATCTGCATGCTATAGTATCTTTCGTGTAGTTTTTGGATAACTAAGTAATAATTTTAATATATTAAATTAATCTAATCCGATTTAGCTTTAAAAGTTAATTAAACTGACTTTCGAGAAGCGAAATATGAGAAATATTTTACAACGAAGAAAGGAATAGATAATTTACAAGTTAATAGCAATCAATAATAATCCAACAATACTCTATTAAATTATATTATAAAAAACTTAGGTAATAAATTAAAATAATTCAAAATATACATACTTGTGACAAGCTACAAGTAGCTCCTCATTTTTTACTCCTTTAAGATTTTCTGCCCCCAATCTAACTAAAAAAGATCTCCAATGTATTGTTTCCTCAATTGGAACTCCATTTAAACTGCATGGAAAAAAATATATGAATTCGGAAAAGATAGAGCGTATGCTGATTAATTTTAATTTGGAGAAGATAGAGCGTATGCAAATTAATTTTATCTTTAAATTGAAAAGATAGAGAGACTGTTTCGATAAAAGAGAAATATTCAACTGATCGAGCAATGAAAAAAGACAACAATAACAAACAGAAAAAACAACAAGCTAGAAAATTAATAAGATATCGACATTAATTAAAAATTTATTGAATAAGTTACCGCTCAACTAGTATATTTCCCTCAGAATTGGCTATCAACACAGCAAGCAACATGTTGTTTTTCTTGATAATCACTCATGTATTAGAGAATTATTGATGATATAATTAATAATAATAACAATAATAATGATAAAGTAAAAAAAATGTGACAAAGATCTTGTGATTTTTATTTAAATGAAGCATTTATTTCGGATCGATTGTTTTTAAATTAAAAGTATAGACCAAGACATCACCAAAATATAGAGGGAAAGGTGGTTATCTTGACAAATGTGTTTACGTGATATCAATAAATATAAGACATATGTCTCTTTTATATAGATTTATCAGTTACGTAATGTATATATATATCATAACTTTTAGACATGCATCTTTATTATACACATTTATCAATTCCTTAATGTATATATTTAATTTTTAATTGCTATTTAAATAAAATTAAATAATATAAGTTTATATCTAACATAAAACCATAATTTTCAAAAAATCAAATACTTTAGTAAGGACCAACTCTTAATTGGATTTAGTTTCAATATCCACATTAGACATAAAATTTGAACTTGATCAATCTCATAACAAATCACTCAGTCTCAAACTGTTCCATTTGACATATGTCACATAATAAATTCTATCATATCATGAAAGATAATTTGAACAAAAATTGAATGAACAAATTATTAAGAATTATCGTCACGTTGTCATTCAAAATATGATTGAAACTTACATGAAATTATTGATGATGAGTGTAACAAGGGTTGCAAATACTTGGATTTGCATTACGACTTGGATACATAATAGACATTCTTGTTCTATATTTTTGCCGTTATCATTATTGTATTTCAAATTAGCATAGGGATTAGCGTTGGACATTCCAAACGAAACAAATTAAAGGTAGAAAAATCTCAACGTAGTGGTCAAACAAAGGTAGAAAGATGTAGTCAGCAGCTAATGTAGATTCAAAGTTGAAGAGCATAGATGATGAAACCAAGTTAACTGATGTTAAGGAGTTGGGTATTTATGATATTTTATATCTCTTGTTCGATAGGTATAACCGTGACTTTTATAATAAAAATTGAAATATTATAAAAGACCATCTATTTTGTAACTGTTTTTAAAGCTTGAAATTTCAATTCGATTTGTTAATTATTTGAGAAAAGAGACTAGCATCTTTTGAATGATTGTTATTCATTGTATTGTATTGTATTATATTGTATTGTATTGTTAGTTTTAATAAAATATTTATTTTGATTGTTATTTACATTTTATTGTATCGTATCATTTGAATTCATTGTTAGGTAACGAAAAAAACTCATTTTATGTAGCGACTTCAATATTATTTTTCTTATTTTCCTTATTTATTATTTAATAATCATATTTCATCTTTTATCCTACATTTTCATAAAAGCTCTCATACTTTATTGTAGGTGTATCATTCAAGTATGACATAAACGTAAAGTGATATAATTTATAAACACTATATTGAAAGCATAATATAATATTATATAAACTCATTCTTAGTTTCAAAATAAAGAACGAGATCATAGTAAGTTCTGATTGAGCATTAAATAGATTATTTAAATAGAGTAATAACAATTTGCAAATCTCATTTATAATTTTCCGAGATTCATTTAAATTCACTTCTAAATAATTTGATTTTACATTATTCTTACGGGATGAAAGAAGTTATAATTATAAGGCGAAGACTTTAGCCGAGACCTTATTTATTGAGATAATACGACTATCAACACACTAGCGACAAATATAAATTAATTTAATATTTTCTTATTCAACAAGAATTTTTCGCTAATCAAATACAAACAGTTTCACCTGTAAAAATTAAGATTTCATCTTTCGACTTATCTCAATAAAAACGATATTATAATATCGAAAAAAAGTTAAAATTGTATAATGATAAAGTGTGAATCCACATAAAAATATCGAATTTGAGTTTTTTAAGTACGAAATTGCTTAAAAATTTCAAATTTGAATTCCGATCTTGGCTTAGAGATTTCGGGTTTGAATTCCGAACTCGTAACCAGAACTCTTTCTTCTTCATCTTCCCTAGTTCTACAAGTTGCAGAAAAAAGTGAAGAACATCAGCCATGGATCCTTCAGATAACAATCCTTCTTCTCAACAATCTTTACCTTATATTACTAGTAACAATCCCCTTCAATTCACCATTCATTTGCCCAATTCTACTCCCAATTTCACTTCAATTCCAAATTCAAACCCTAGCCGTGACCCGAACCCGAACCCAAACCCGAATCTGAATCCGAATCCTCATTCCGATTCAATTTCAGACCAGCTTCTGTCCCTCTCCATCCCGACGAAACGGAGACGAGGTAGACCTCGGAGTACGGCGACATCGTCTTTGGACCAGGTATATATATATATGTGTATGTATGATAATTTGACCTAATTACTTTTTAAAGTTTTTGATCAGTTTTAATGCTAATGGTAATTTACAGTAGTCTTCTTTTGTTCAGTTTAGCAAAACCCTTGTGGAAAATTCGAATCTTGTGCGTAATTTGAGTGCTAGAAAAAATACCGCTTCTTTTGATGCTTCGGATGAGATTATTGTAATTAACAAAGAGGCAACGACGGAGGCGTTAATTGCTTTAACTGCGGGGTTTCCAGCTGATTCTTTAACTGATGAGGAAATTGAAGCTGGGGTTGTTTCAGTAGTGGGTGGTATTGAACAGGTTAATTATATTCTTATTAGAAACCATATACTTATGAAATGGCGTGTAAACGTGTGGACTTGGATAACAAAAGAGATGTTTTATGATGTTATACCTAAGCATTGTTATGCTTTGCTGGATTCTGCTCATAATTATTTGGTATCGCGTGGGTATATTAATTTTGGAGTTGTGCCGGCTATTAAGGATAGGATTCCAGCTGAGCCGAGTAAGCCTAGTGTTATCATTATTGGGGCAGGACTTGCAGGGTTAGCTGCAGCGAGACAGTTGATGTTGTTCGGGTTTAAGGTTACAGTTTTGGAGGGAAGAAAACGTGCTGGTGGAAGGGTATACTCAAAAAAAATGGAAGGTGGAAATAAGGTAGCTGCTGCTGATTTAGGAGGGAGTGTGTTGACGGGTACGCTAGGGAACCCACTAGGTATTTTGGCACGGCAGCTGTCCTGCACACTTCACAAGGTCAGAGACAAATGCCCTCTTTATCGTGTGGATGGGAAGCCAGTTGATCAAGATTTAGATCACAAGGTGGAGACTGCTTATAATTTGCTTTTGGAGAAGGCAAGCAAGCTTAGGCAGTTAATGGGAGAAGTTTCTCAGGATGTTTCTCTTGGAGCAGCACTGGAGACTTTCCGTCAGGATTATGAAGATGCCGTGAATGAAGAGGAGATGAGTTTGTTTAACTGGCATCTAGCAAATCTAGAATATGCAAATGCAGGTCTGATTTCTAAACTTTCATTAGCATTTTGGGACCAAGATGACCCTTTTGACATGGGAGGGGATCATTGCTTCCTGCCCGGAGGAAACGGAAAACTAGTTCATGCATTGTCGGAAAATGTACCTATTCTTTATGAAAAAATTGTGCATACCATTCGTTATGGTACCGATGGAGTACAGGTTGGCGCTGGGGCCCAAGTATTTGAGGGAGATATGGTGCTGTGCACTGTTCCTCTTGGAGTTCTGAAAGGTGGTTCTATTAAGTTCATGCCAGAATTGCCTCAGCGGAAGCTCGACGGAATAAAAAGATTGGGATTTGGATTATTAAATAAAGTTGCAATGCTTTTCCCATATGTATTCTGGGGCACTGATCTCGATACCTTTGGGCATCTTACTGATAATTCTAGTAGCAGGGGTGAATTCTTTTTGTTCTACAGTTATGCAACTGTTGCCGGCGGTCCCTTATTGTTAGCTCTAGTTGCTGGAGAAGCTGCACACAAGTTTGAGACCATGCCTCCGACTGATGCAGTGACAAAGGTTCTTCAAATTCTAAAAGGTAAAATGCTGTTTTTGTTGCTACTGACTGACTTCCTGAAGCTTAATTTCTCAGTCTGTTGTATAAGATACCAATCAGCATATAACAAGAAGAAAAGAACACTAATTTGGTAAGCAATGACGTGGCTGTTTTATGGTCAATGCTCTCAATTCCGAGTCATTTTTTCACTAGGCTGATACTTCAGTAAAGGTGGACTATGAAGAAGTGTCGAATAATCCTACTGTTTATGGGCTAAAATGGCTTAAATTAAAAGAGAACATGTAAAAATAAAAGTAGTTCCATAAAAAAGAGCAATCAATTGATTACAAAATAAAAAATAAAAAATGATATGATCTGAACTCTCTTCATTATCAAATATGATCTTGTTTCATACAAATCGATTAGTTATATAAATGATGATTCCTCCTTATCCTGGGTGTAATTGCTGGTATGTGAAAAGATGCACTTTCACATTGTATGGTTACTTGAAGACCGACTTCCGAGATGATAAAGTTTGTCAAATGTCATGATCATTAAAGCTTGAGCTAACTTACCTTTAAATTTCTTACTTGTGATTCTAATCTGGGGTTTAGATGGAGTTCCATTACAGTCAGCACCCGGGGAACAAACGTATTGATTGTGAGCTAACTCTTTAATAAACTTCAATACTCTCTTGACTTCCCAATGCGGGATACTTCGTACAACGTAGTGTATCTTCTTTTTTCTACAAAACTGCTAGTGGTCCCCTCTTCACAAGCTACCTGAGTATGCATACAAGGACAGTGTTTCAAAGTGTTCTAAGCTGCCTTTCCTCTTTCTCATTGCTCCAACCAATAAAGTGTCCTTTAAATGTAATTTTTTTAATGACATGTCCCTCAAAGTGTATTACCCACTTAACTCTCATAATATGTTGCAGAACATGCTTCTTTTCTGCCATACTGCCACTTACTCTTTTACCACCTTGAAAAAGAATCTATTTCTTTTCTTCTTACACTCTATGCTTGAGTTCATCAATTGTTTTGAGATTTTGCATTTGATAGAAATGTGGTTACATATCTCTCTATCTCAGTAAAAGATAAAATGTTGTGCCCTTTTCAAAAGCCTTTCTTGTTACTTGGAGCTTGCTGTTAAGTTTCTTGCTTCTGATGTAGTAATGAGAATTTCGGTCATTGCTTCAGGTATATATGAACCACAAGGAATTGAAGTGCCAGAGCCAATCCAAACTGTATGTACAAGATGGGGAAGTGATCCTTTCAGCTTGGGTTCTTACTCTAATGTTGCAGTGGGGTCATCAGGAGATGACTATGATATATTAGCAGAAAGTGTGGGTGATGGTAGACTTTTCTTTGCTGGTGAGGCCACAAATAGGCGCTATCCAGCTACTATGCACGGAGCTTTTCTTAGTGGGCTTAGAGAAGCTGCAAACATTGTCCACCATGCTAAGGCTAGAACCATGAGTCTGAAGATTGAGAAAAAACCATCAAAGAGCACTCATTATTATGCTTCTGTTCTGGATGACTTATTTAGGGAGCCAGACTTGGAATTTGGTAGTTTCTCTATAATTTTTGCTAGAAAGAGTTCTGATCTCGAGTCACCAGCAATTTTGAGAGTGACCTTCTGTGGGCCCCAAACACGGAATCATGATGGAATAAGACCTGGTCGACATCTTTCTAATAAATTACTCTTTCAGCAGCTTCAGTCCCAATTTAATAACCAGCACGAGCTTCATGTTTATACTTTGTTATCCAAGCAACAAGCCCTTGACCTTAGAGAGGTCAGAGGTGGTAATGAGATGAGGCTGAATTTTCTTTCTGAGAAGCTTGGGGTGAAACTGGTTGGTAGAAAAGGTTTGGGTCCATCTGTTGATTCTATAATTGCTTCAGTTAAGGCTGAGAGGGGAAGGCGCAAACCGGGTACACTTAAAACTGGTATGTCTATTTATTTATTTCATTCTCCTCCCTCTCTCAATATAGAGGAAAGAGCAAGTAGCTTCATTTGTTCCTTCTTAGAACCTGTGGCACGTATCAATTTAAGCCTAAAGAATCTTCCTTAAATAGGTGTCATGAAGTCAAAAGACACCACTCTCAGGCGAAAAATAGTTAGGTATGAACACCCACCTTCTTTCTCTTTATCTCTAGTTTGTTCTTTTCTTTTCTTGTTGGGAGTGAATATCAGCTTTCTCTGGATGCTGTTTCTGTATTATTTCAGGAAGGCTAAAGTTGTAAGCGGAGGCAATAGAACCACTTCTTTCCCTGCTTCTAGCAGCAGGATTAAAGCAGTTGGCAGCAGCACTACCACAATACCTCTGACGAACCTTGACTTGGAACCTAAACCAGTTTGCGCTATTGGATCTGCCGCTTCTCCAAGTTTGAATGTTAGAGTAAATGACGACATGGAGTCAAAATCTGTAGGCAGTTCTGTACACCTGCTTCATAATGCAAGCATTGGTGACAAGTTTGAGGGTAATTTTGGTAGTTCTACCGCTCCGCTTTTAAATGTAGGAGGGAACACAGGAAGCAATAGTGATGGGCCTATGTATCCCAGAAATACATATGATGATAGCACGGATACATGTGTTCCGCCTATTACTGGAAATTTGGCTAGTCAGCATACATCAGGTATATTATGGTAGCAGCCACTTTTCTTTGCTTGCCTGTTATACATAATTTATCTTCATGTCATTCTTCCATATGCTCCTTAGATTTGTTATGGCATTTTACGTATAGCAAACTAGCATACGTAGAGTGTATTACTGGACTATCAAGAACCTACTTAAATTTCATTGTGGTTCTTGTAAATATAGCTGCCTTGAGGACGAAACACTGCAATTTACCATCTATCTGATTCACTGATTGTTGACCCTTATACGCCGGCTTGCAGGTGATGGGGATATGGAAAGTATGATGCTTGATGGGGAGTGTAGAATGTGATTGACAGCTTGACACCTTTCGCAACTATGATGCTTGACGGGGGATCTATGATGTGATTTTCAGCTTGTCACCTTTCACAACAATGGTGCTTCACAGGGAATCTAGGATGTGATTGTCGTCTTGACACCTTTCACTTGCATACTCCTCATCTTCAAGCTCTATGCATATTTTACAACTGAAAACCGGAGGTTGAACGACTAAGCCAAGAAAAAGCTCTCTTGCTTCTCCATCTTGTAATACTGCAGTCTGTAGTTGTCCTGTCTAGTGTGCTAGTTATACTACTAGGTAACTTACTTAAAGGCATGCATCCTCTTGGGAATTCCAATCCCATTGTATATATATAGAGCAATTTTTAGGAGTTCACTAACCTTAGCAGTTTATTTTGCTATTTTTGTAACTAAAAGCAGTAAAGATTTACTGAAAATTATTACTTAGCTTGATGTTAGTTTTAGAGTGAATGAAATTTCTTATTTACAAAGTTGTATTGAGCATTTTTCTAACAAATGTGATTGTCAACCTGAGCACAAAATGAGATTGTAATTTTTTCTTCTCAATTAGATGGTTAAGTGATCATAAAATCCGACAGTGATTAATTGGACAATTGTGGACAAATAAATAAAGACGGAGGAAGTACTCGTGCTAACTCGAAAATTCAAATAACTAGTATACGAACGAAATGACCCCTTGGTATTATTTGGTTTCATATTTGGACCAAGATAATAATAAGCTAAAGCAGTTTACAGACAATACATTCCTCAATGTACAAACACAACAAGGACAGAAAAGGCAGTCTGATACACTAACTACCCTGTATTCACGCAGGATTTTTTTTTTTTGGGGGGGGGGGGGGGGGCTGCACCTCTTAAGGGTGTGTTGTAGACAGCTTATACAGAGCAACCTATAGGTTACAGAGACAACTTCACTGCTGCTCCAAGGCGAGCAACATGAACTCTCACTTAATACATTTTTCATCTAGTATAATAAAAGTATATAAATCATGATACAGGAAGAGAGTTTCCTTCATAAGAAAAGTATCGTCGATATCTAAGAGTTCAAAATCGCGCTTAAAGGACTTCAGCTTTCCTTATTCTCCGGACCAGCATTATGATTTCAACGTCCCTCCCAACCACTCTTCTAGTTTCGCTTCTTTATCTGCTTTGAATTCATCAAAGTTTTCGGTTAAAGACAGCAGTTGGTCATAGGACATGCTTTTGTTTACCTGTTCTTGTTGTAGCTCATTTGCAGTTTGACTTGACAATGTTAAGTCTTCACTATTAGTCCGTCCAAGTGAGGACGAGGAGCTCACATCTGCAGCTAATAGCGCGTCATTAGTATGGGTCACAGATGGTTCATCCTTGTCTGATGAAGATGGTTCACTCTTGGCTGGTAGTGATTCTCCGGTTTCTAACTGAGGCCACTTGAAGTTACTAGCCTTCTGTTTTGCAGACTGAAAAACATTCGAGAGATATCCAGCTGTCCTGTTATCATCCTCTTCTGAAACAGTATTACGAACCCAGGTGGAAGGACTCCAAGAGGTAGCTATACCGACTGGGAAGCTAGAACTGGTTCCGCTAATCAATCCTTTTTTTGGTTGTTTCTTTGAAATGACAGCCAGGGTATGTCTGAGATCCTTGATCATACCATTAGCAATTGGAAGGCCACACTCTTTCATCGACCTGATCACGGTGATGGAATCATCTGAATCTTCAGTGTGAAGTGCCACTTCACGGGATTTTTCTTCGATACTGTTTTTGAGATTAACAAGGTTGGGGGCTGCTTTCTGGGAATGCTGTTGAATATAGAAAAGCCCAACAGAGGGCTCATTTGCAATGAACTTTATCATGTCCGCCAAGGATTCACTTATCTCTACAAAGCCGTCCACTGTGGAAAATTCATGCATTTTCTTGAAGGCCAACGGTTCATCATCACTGCTGGGGCAAGAAAACAATGAGAAAGTTTGTTCAGGTGAATAATTCAGCAGTCAGAAATCAGGCGTGTATTCTATATGATGAGTAAGTTAACCAGATCTCTTGGGACGGTTTATCCCACGTCGATAAGTATTAGCGGTTTAATAATTATATACTATGTGAGGGGCAATAATTCAACGGGTGAAAATCCAGGAAATGCTGCTTCTGGATTTAAGCTTGTGCCAGAAAAGGTCAATAATCATAGTCAATGGGAAAGCAACAACGACAAATGAGATCTGGGGAGGGTAGTGTGTATACAGATCTTACCCCTATCTTAAAAAGGTAGAGAGACTCTTTTTGATCGACCCTCAGCTCAAAACAGATGAAAAAGACGACAATAGCAACAAGCAGGAACAACAAGAAGAAAGTACAATAATCGAGGTTAAGGAATCAATATAAATAAATAGAAATCTAAGACTACAAAAAATAAAAGACTAATACTTATAATCCGGGAATGGGAAAGCAAAGCGCTCGACTACTTACTAACCTTGTATAAGAGAAAAATACTATTGAATTATATATCTACATTATTACATCAAGACCCTATTTATAGACCCTACATTAGACTCCTTTTCCAACTACGACACTACAATACAATCCTTTTTCAAGTAAAATGATATTTACTATACCTATTTCCTAATTATATTCCTATTCTATGTATCATTGTATATATTATTCTTATTCCTATTCCTATTCTAACAGTATCACTCCAAGATTCTCCACCTATCACTATTTTCTCCTCAAGTTCTCTTAAATTTAATTTTTTTAACTCTATTTTTAGGTTTTTGAATTAATTTTAGCTAAATCCTCAAATCCGTATCCATACCTAGATTCATATCCCCGAATCTTAAAATTCAGATCATGAAAAATTTGACCTTTAGATTCACAACCATATCAGACACCTGCACCCGAGTCTGATCAACTTAAAAATGATAAGTGTATGTAAATTTATAACCACTTTTTCATCCTGTCAAGCAACACAATGGAAGATATAGTGCGTTGAATTACAAGCTGTCAAGTGCCGTAAGTTCTTTCCTACTAAGATTGACGGTGGAGTTGTGATATGGAAGGAATCCTCAAACTAAATGGAAATTTATGAGGCACAGGTTTTCAGAGGTCAGCAACAGAAATGAACAGCTTGCAACAACAAATCCAGTGTAATCCCACAGGTGGGATATGAGTAGGGTAGCGTGTATGCAAACCTTAACCCTACCTTTGAGAATCATGCTCACTCGGGCATAGTTTACAACCTTTTAGTTGCTGCATTTATACGCCTTCTTCAATACAGATGTTTGGTTATATCAACTAGGTACCCTCAGATGGTTTTTCTGTTTCCACTTCAGCAGATTAACGTAACATGAATTACACTTAGTGTAAAGAATCTTCCGCGAGGATATTGCTAATAAGACGTGAAAATAGACTCTGATTATCACATACCCAACAAGCTGATGACGCGAACCAGAAGGGCAATGAACTAAAATCAACTTATCAAAGATACCAAAAAAACAGAAACTACAGTGAGACCCAACATTAGCTTCTTTGGCTCTTCCCGGTCCCACCATACAACAACAACAATAACATATTACACAAAGTGGCGTCAGGGGAGGGAAGCTTGGGGGTAGAGAGGATGTTTCCAATAGACCTTCTGCTCAAGGGAAAACAGTTCAAAAAAGGACCCCAACCCCACCATATATAAGAAAAATATATTGCTGAAATCATCAATCTACCACAACATACAAAAGATTTCGGGTTTCAATCCATCAAATCATTAGGCTCTAAAAAAGGCCTGGTCGAGTATGACCTCAAACAAGACCCCAGGCAGTTGTCTTATACAGCTCGAGGGGAATATGTTTACAGTATACTTTGGAAAATCAAACAGGACACAGCAAATTCAGCAACAACAAGTGCCTGTCCACATCCTTTTGAAGTGAACTACCACGTCAGTAACACAGATGAATCCCCACTATGTACATAAAAACAGTTTAGCCAGTTAACAGTCCGAGAAATAGTAATCAGGTCTTGTTCAATCCATTGAGCATAAATTAGTCTCAAGACATCATGAAGTACGTAACTCCACTACAGTAGCAATTTGACATGATTCAGTTTGTTATCATTACATTTTTATTTAGATTTTCATAAATTTGATTTGCAGCTTCATTTTACTTTACTATTTTCTCAGAACATATCATTCTTGACACAACAATTAGAAATAGCGGGTAGCCAATAAGATGCAAGTCATGGTGAGAGAAAGAAATTTCAATGTAATTAAATACTTCCCAAAGAAAAAAAGAAAAAATTATAAGGGAATATTATATTAATATCTTACTTGAACATAGATCATGTCCACTAATAAGCCAATTTGAAGTTGAGATTTATGCAACCTGCAGAATGAAGTAGGTAACCATCAATTAACATCCATAATTCCTAACTCCTTTTGTAAATTTGCAAAAACTATGTAGATAAAATATACTGCAGGCGTCATGCACTAAGGACACTGATTCAGCCTAAGTTGCTCGGACGCGCCAAAATGTTTCCGCACCCATGTCGGATCCTTAAAATGACTACTTTTAAGGGTCCGACAAGCACCCGATGACATTTATGAAGAGTGCGAGTAACATCAGATTCAGCAATGTTAATTCTATCGTTCCAGCGTTTTCAAGATTCACCTATAAGCAGGGGCGGATCCAGGATTTAAGCTTTATGGGTTCAAAATTTAATGTTCTTATCATTGAACACTCATTCTACTTTTAAATCTATGGGTTCATGTCCACTATTCATTGCAATTTAGCGGATACAAGTTTATACTTCGCGTGATAAGTATTAGATACATATGAACCCAGTACCCGCACACTGCATCTGCATTTGGCTATAAGCTGCTACACTGGGAAAAAAAGGGGAATACACCAAGAATTGTTCTCGATCTCGAGAACATTCTGAGGGTACAGTAACCTAAAAAAAGGCTTTCTATTTTGTTTACACCTTAAATACAAGGTTTTCCCTTTCTCCCAATAATATATATTTACCTAGTTTAACAACAAAAATATTCCAAATTCAGGAAACCACTACTGATTCTAAATTAGTACTCCCTCGGATCAACATTTTGTCCTACTTTTCTTTTACACTGTTCCAAGAAAAAGTCTCATTTCCTTTTTTTTAGCAACACTTTAATTTTCACTTTCCACATGAAACATTTATAATCAAAAAATGGAAGGGGATTTTAGTACATCCTACATGTCTTTATTTTAAGACCACAAAATTCAAAAAACTTCTTTAGTTTCTTAAACTCTATGTCTAATCAAAACCAACCACAAATTGAATAGGAGGAAGTATCTTTTTACATGACATTCTTGAAGTTCTTTTTCCTATCAACCCAAATCTATAGCCTGTAAAATTGAAAGAGGAGTAGAAAAACCAAGATTCTAACTTTTAAAAAAAAAATATTAGCGCAGGGGATTTGAAGATGGGGAATCGAACCTTCACCTATAAGCGACAAGGTGAAAGTTCGCTCAACTGAGCTACTAAGATTCCCCAACCAGTGTTCAATCGATCAACCAATACCCACCTAGATATAACAGAATCCCACTTCTCAAAAACCAATTTTTAGTTCAAATTCACTATCTAACAATCAACCACTACCCACCTAGATATAACAAAAGCCCATTTCCCAAAAACCAATTTTTAGCCCAAATTCTCTATCAATTATCCAACAATCAACCAAAACCTACCTATATAACAAAACCCCACTTCTCAAAATCCAATTTTGAGCTCAAATTCTCTATCAATTATCTAACAATCAACCAATACCCACCAAGATATAACAAAACACTTCTCAAAACCCATTTTTAGCTCAAATTCTCTGTCAATTATCCAAGAATCAACCATACCCACCTACAGAAAAAACCCCACTTCTCAATTTTGAGCTCAAATTCTCTATCAATTATCTAACAATCAACCAACACACACCAAGATATAACAAAAACACTTCTCAAAAACCATTTTTAGCTCAAATTCTCTATCAATTATCCAACAATCAACAAACACCCACCTATATAACAAAACCCCACTTCTCAAAAACCAATTTTTAGCTTAAATTCTTCGTCAATTAGCCAATTAAAAAACACCCACAAGAAAAAAAAAATCATCTTTCCCTTTAAACACCCATAGAGGGTACAAAATCATAAAAAAGAACAAATATAAAATTGAATAACTTACAGATCAAAGTAGAAAATTTGAAGCTTCCTTCGACCAGTTGATGGGTTTCGACAAGGCTATTTAATATAGAATTTTATAGGCAAGAGAATTAGGTTTTTGTCTGTACTATGTTAGCTGTTGAAACCAAAACCAACATTGAAAAGGAAAATTACTTTTCCTTTGTCGTTATTTTGATTACTGTTCCTTTTATTTTTTCCGAAATTCTGAATTCGCCTCGAATTCAAATTACTAAGTTTATCATTAGGTAAATGATGGAAAATTTCGTATTACGTTTAGAAAGATTTGGTGTAATCGTGTTATTTTTTTAATTTTGATTTTATTCATTATTACTATATTTTTTCTCTAATCTTTACTTTCCTAAAAAAAATTTAGGTTTATTATTGATGTTTGATTGTGTGTATCGAAGGAAAATAATATTATATATTAAAATAATATAAAATATATTACAAGTTAATATGATTTAATACATTATAAAATAATTTTTTATCACGAAAAGAAACCAAGGAAGGGTTGCCTGTAATTTAGATAATTTAAATGGACGATATGAATTTTTTGAAATCATTAACGACTCTTTTCATCCTAAAAGAATGAGTTTAACTCAGCTCGAGCAAAATAAAAGGTACGATAGATTGAGAATTAGTTTACTTGGCTTGATGATAGTTGTAGAGAAAATGAAATTTCTAATGTACAGAGTTGTATTGAGTATTCTTTTAGCAAATATGATTGTTGATTTTAATTCTAATCAGCTATCAAATTAAAACGATTCTTAGTGTTGTCCTCTAGCAGAAAAATTGAAAATAAGTTGTATAATATTTTTAATGTTATGTCAAAAGAAAAAGAATATCAGTAAGGAGTTCAAAAATTGAAGAAAACACACGAAGTAATCGAAGAGGGTTCGACATTACATATCTAAAAGATTATTTTAATCATATAAAAATAGTATAATTTTTTATCGAAGGAGATTTTGAACCCTCTAATGACAATGTGGCTCCAAAACTGGTCAATTGTGGACAAGTAAATATAGACACAGGAAGTACTTATTGGACGTGCTAACTCGAACATTCAAATAACTAGACGTTTTATCTTAAATATAGACGTTAACGAATTAATGACCATAATTACTTTTTAAAATTGTGACTTATTTGAATCAATTTTATCTTGACGACGTTAAAGATATGTTTGCCCTTGATCATTCCATTCAAGACTTTTCTATATATAAATAGAAATAATAAATAATCAAAAAAGTCGAGAAAAGAAAAAATAACTAAAATTAATTACTAATTACTGTCCATGAATTTCTAAGTTTTATGTTTGATGCAATTATACATTCGAAAATCAACGTAACGTGTTACTTTTTTTTTTCTTTTCAAAAGAAAAAAGTTAATAAAATAAGAGAATAAAAATTTTTCAAAAAATATTTTGTAGCATCAGAATTTGTTATTGTCCAACTAAAAATTCTATATCAATTTATCAATTAACTGCATTATATTTCAATAATATTTGTAGCATTAAATATGTTGATGTTACTTTAATATTGCAATATTATTATTTGTTTTGCAAAAATGAATTTAATTCAAAAGATAAAAAACTAAAATTAATTATAGCGATTATTATAATCTAAAAAACAAAAGAAAGAGCTTTCGTGCATGCATTTATTTAAATTTTTTTCCTTAAAAAACTTAAAACATATAAAGTAAGAAATATTGCATTGATTTTTTTTACCCCAAATCAAATTGGAAAATTTTAAAGAATCCGATCCAACCCGATTCGAATCAAATACAAATAAGAAAGCACCAACAGTAAATTACTAGAAAATCAAATCAAATCAGAGTATTACGATGGCGAAAAAAGGAAGAATCCGATCCGATTTGAATCAAATACAAATAAGAAGCACCGGCAGTAAATTACTAGAAAATCAAATCAAATCAAATCAGAGTATTGCGATGGCGAAAAAAAGGAAGAATCCGACCCAATTCGAATCAAATACAAATAAGAAGCACCAGCAGTAAATTACTAGAAAATCAAATCAAATCAAATCAGAGTATTGCGATGGTGAAAAAAAAGGAAGAATCCGACCCGATTCGAATCAAATACAAATAAGAAGCACCAGTAGTAAATTACTAGAAAATCAAATCAAATCAAATTAAATCAGAGTATTGCGATGGCAAAAAAAAGGAAGAACCCGACCCGATTCGAATCAAATACAAATAAGAAGCACCGGCAGTAAATTACTAGAGAATCAAATCAAATCAGAGTATTGCGATGGCGCAAAAAAGGAAGAATGATGGAGAATTACCAGAGAGTTCATCTTGTAAGAAGCAGAAGAAGATGAAGGGAAAAGCAAATTTTATCATTTCTGCAGCTGCTGCTATCTTCTTTCCTCTATTCTCCTTTATAATCAACAACGATTTTTCACTTAAAGTAGGGAAGAAGACTCCGCCCTCAATCGATCAGCTAGAAGTTCGTAATTCGGTAAATTCATTTCTCTGTATTCTCATATTCAATTCTATTAGGAATTTGTTAGTGAATACTCGTTTTGTCTCCAGGCCATAGTTCAGTTCCCTGAGGAAATACTCGTCAACATCCTCACCAGGTTACCTGTGAAGTCTCTTGTTCGATTTAAATGTGTTTCGAAATTCTGGATAACGTTGATATCAGATCCTTACTTTACAAAGAAGCATCTCAATCGTGCTAGGAACGACCAAGATTCCCGGAAGCTTCTTATCTACCAATGGGCCCTAAGGTGTCTAACTTCTCTCTATATTGTTGTCCTTTATCGCCCGTTCAACAGGTTAAGGATGTAAAAAAACTTAAACTCGATTGCCCTTCAACTCTTAAACCAAACAAAATCCTGATCCATTGTTGTTACAATGGCTTAGCTATTCTCGAGATTTGTGATAAAGATGGCGTTAATTTTTTGCTGTGGAACCCTTCCATAAGAGAATCAATAGTACTTCCCCTCTGGGATGTCCAGGGGATGGACGTTCACGTTTTGGTTTGGGTTATGACTCGAGCAGTGATGAGTACAAGATCATTCATATGCACCAGAACATAGAAGGTCCCTATTATACTAATGAAATTCTTGCGTTGAAAGATGGCTGCTCTTGGAGAAGCATCGATGAACATCCTCGTGCCATTCGCTGTTGGTTCCATGCCTCAGACTCTTTGCCTTTTATACATGCGGCGTTTCATTGGATCCAGGTTTCAAGAAACTATTTTGTGGTGATTTCGTTTGATATTTCAAATGAAGTGTACGGAGAGATACCTGTGTCTGAGGAAATATTAAGCTTGAAGGCAGGCCCTGACACTGTTGGCGTTTCTGTGTTGGAAGGAATGCTTTGTGTTTATTCTAATCTATTTTTTACGGGAAATGATACTTTTGTGGTATGGGTGTTCACTATCCTTCAGTAGACCATTTAAATCATGGCCTCGATGTGATACGATTCAAGGTGGACATGCTTTTACAGAAAGTTTGATAATCACTTACTTATTCTTAATGTATGTATGATGGAAGAGCCTTATTAAAAAAAATGTTAGTTTAGCTATTGCTCATTCACCAGTTTCAATATTTATTACTAAAACTGTTAGCTTTCAGATTTTCAGAGTATCTACTTCATTGTGTGTTCTTCCTTTTACTTATTACTAAGTTTCACGAGGTTTAACATTCGTTATTCTTTCCCGGGAAAAGGGCCCGATATACCCCTCAATTTTGTCATTTGGAGCTTATATACCCCTCGTTATAAAAGTGGCTCATATATGCCCTTACCGTTATACAAACGGCTCACATATACCCCTGCCGTTACAAATTGTCTCACATATACCCTTCATTTAACGAAAGTTAAAAGATTAGTTTTAAATTTATATTTATTACTTCTAATTTTTTTAAAAAAATTATTTAGGAGTATATATGATTCTTCTATCAAAGTTCAAGGTATATTTTAATTTTTTTCATACATAAATTATTTTTTGACTTCTTTTATTATAATTATTTGAATTTCTTATTCTTATTTTGTTTTTTTCCTTCCTTCCTTAGTTTAAAGAATAAAAAATTAAACTATTTTTTTTGTGTGTATTGTAATTTAATTTCGTATTCGAAGAAAAAATTTGGTCATCTACAATAAGTTTTACAAGAATATTAGTGAAACATAAATAAAATTGATTATCAAAAGAATAATTATAAATTAGTCATTGAAACAAAAAAAAAGTCAAAAAAATATGTTTGACGAGAATTAAATTTACTCATATGGGATTATATTTTTTAGAAAAAAATAATAAAAATTTAGATTAAAATTATTATTTTTTTCAATTCCGTTAGAGGAAAAGGATATATGTGAGTCATTTGTCTATAAGTAGGGGTATATATGAGTCACTTTCATAACAAGGGTATATCAGCTCTAAATGACAAAGTTGAGGGATATATCAGACCCTTAGGTCAATTGGATCGATCGTTTCTATTGGCTAGTATCTCACTATTATAACCTATAAATATTCTACAGGTCTGAAAAAAGAAATGCAGATTCTGTTATTTGTCTATTATAGCATTACCAAGCTGCAGCAAAAGCAACAATTCAGCAAAGCTAAACGAACGTTGGTTTCAAATTGGATATAGAGATTCATATAGCCAAACACAACTACTTAGGGATTGAGGCACAATTGTTACTGTAGTTGATGGTGGTTCCTTTTCTATCTTTATATAGACCTATCTCTCACTATCTAACAAAGAAACGCTGAGGGCGGACGTCTAAACATCAGGGGTATGCTAATACTGGCGACGTTAGGAACCCACTATGACACAACAGCCAAAAAAAAGGCCACCTTGATAGACTATTTCACTGTTAAGAGGAAAACACTCTCTTAAACTATCGTAATAAAGTTTACATTAAGACATTCTGGTGTCAACGCCAAGAGAAGTTGAAGTATTCATATACACCTCCATACCTAATGGACTTGGAAATTCTCAAACGTTTCAGTTCGGGTCAAGTCTCTAGAGAAGAACTCTGGATGTATTCAATAAGACATATCCAAGGAAGTCTGCATTATAGCAAAAAGATGAATTCTTGCAATTAATTCAGTTTCAGGAGAGTTCCAAGTGTGAAGACCTCCGAAGTAAATGCAGTTATAAAACTTACAAACAGATCCAACGAATCATGGTTACAATTTTCATTGCAAAAGAAAAGAGATTTAAATCTAATTTGGCTCGTAATCACTACTCTCCAAAACCACATACGAGTACTTCTACAATGCTACCATAATCTAGTTAAACATATATATAACATAACTCAAACTCCAATGGAAGAGGAAAACAAAACTAACAAAAGAACCACATTGTTCATAAAATGAAACTTTTACCAAGAACAGCATTTTGTCAACAAGACACAAACTTAAAGCTATATAAGTTTTATATTTCTACACATACTACTATCTCGTTCCACAATCATTGATATGCAACATCATATTGATATTTATAATCGAGATCAAATAACACTCAACAATTACCAAAAGACTATAGAAGGATTGAAATTTTTCGAAATACCTTCACTTAACACCATCGAAAACCATTCCTCAACTTCGAAAACAAGCTTAAAAGCTCGAATTTTTCATCAAAAGAGCTGTCAATCCTCCTCATCACTCTCATCACTAAAATAACCTTTTCTCTTCTCCTTCCTTGCTTCCTTCTTGAATTCGTCGTTATCTCCTTTCAATAACCTCTCCTCTGCTCCTCTATCCACTACAGAAGCCCAATTATCGTCAGCAAAACGCGCTCCTCCTTCATCATCCGCCTCGTCCTCCTCCTCCTCGTCATCCTCCCACTCCCCACCCCTACCCTCATCACCCCTCTTTCCTCCTCCACCACCCCTCCGCCCTTTCTTTGGTGGCTCAGGCCTTTCCCTTGGCCCAAACAGATTCTTCGGACACTCATACGATAAATGCCCTTCTTCCCCACACTCATAACACCTACTTTTATCCTTATAAACCTTCTTCCTAATAAATTCAGCTGCACGGCCATTATCAGAAGCAATTGACGCAGTTAGGGTTCGTCCATTCAGTAATTTTTTATCAATTCCTTTCACAGCTTTAATCGCATCTTCTCTAGAAATGAAAAGGATGAATGCTACCCCACGGCTCTTTCGAGTAACCCGATCTTTAACTACAGTTACCTTTGCAACCTTGCCGAAATTGGAGAAGATTGTATGGAGATCGGAATTTGTCAAGGTATAATCGAGATTACTCACGTAAACTGTTGATTTTGATGGAGCTAGTCCACCGCTGCCGCTGATTCCGCCGCCGCCGCCGTGAGAGGATTTTGAAATGGAAACGTTTTTGGATGTGACGGAAGACGACGACGGCGCCGGTGATGGTGCGGAGGAGTATCGGTAGTAAAAGGTATCGTCTTCGTCGTCATCTTCACTGTACTTTCTCTTCCTCGACATTTTTTTCTAAATTAAGAAAATTAAATTGGTATTAAAGTTAAACTATATATTATAATTAGATGAAAGTTAAAAATGTTTTCATTTTATTTTTAACAATTCAAACCTTAATAACAACATCACAACACTAGTAAAAAGAAAATTAAAATTAAACTATCGTTTTTAACTATTCTAACTTAGTTCATGACAAGCAATTCAATAAACTCGAGTCAAATTGAATGAATATCAAATTATTCATATAACTAAATTCAACTTAATTTATTCACACTATTAACTCAACAAACATATCTAATGTGCCTTAAAATACGATCGTGTTGTATTAGTCTTCTATCTCCCTCTAAGGCAGGAGCGGATCTACGTAATTGAATACTCTTTGTCAAAAAATTATATAGATAAAATTTTATGTATTGGAGAACATATAATAATTTGGACACCTTAAGAACATCAATATAGCCTGGCCTAGTGGTTGGAATACCAATTTGGTTGCACGTGCGTGTGTGTGGTTGCAGGATTGATTCCTAGCAGTTGTACTTTCTTTTTAACTATTCAAATATAATCAAATTCATCATGTATTAATAGAAATTTGTCAATTAAATAACACTTAAAAGCATAATAAAACAAAAACAAAAAAAAATTCATAACAATACAATACATAATTACATAAAAATATGGGTTGCATACCAAATCCATTTTGGACAACCATACCTTAACTCCAAAATGAAAATGAAAAACTTAAAATCATCTAACATAAAAAAAATCTAAAAAAATATATAAGTCATATCTTATACTGTTAAGTTTAACCGTTGAACTATATTTTAAGAAAGCTTCTCTTGCTTCTCTTTTAATTTCAGAATGAAGTCATTTGTTCTTCTTCCCAGAATAAACTGTATTTATAGTGATATTTGATTGTCTTTTCATCTACCAAAATTTTTTAATGGGGCACATTGAATCATGATAGATACATTTACTTTAGTTTCTAAATTCAAAGAATCACAAACTTTGAAGAGTTTCATACATTATGATTTTAGATAGATAAATTTATGTTAATTAAAAAATTCAAAAAACCACAAAATTCGAAGAGTTTCATACATTATTGTTTTCTATTCTAATTTAATTTAACCTATTTAATTATAATTATAATGTCATAACTAAAATATTAAAGTGTAGTTGTTGGATTTCATATTATACTATTATGTAATTAAATTAAATATTAGTATTTTAAAATAAATTAATTTATTTTGATTTAATGGAGGGGCAAAATGGTAATCCAACTTTGTAGTGGAGCTTCCCACTTATAATAATACTAGTTTCTGATAATGTGCGTTGCACGTTTATCCCTTACTATCATTACAATTTTTTATTTATTTAGAAGTGAGTTATAAGGTATAGATATTGAAATTAACAATATTATTTTTACTATTTATTTTTTATTCATTAAAATAAATCATAAAATAGAATGGTGCATTTGCTATCAAACCAGAAATATGTGAATCATGATTGTAAAATATATCTATGAATTCATGATAGAAAAATAATAATAAATGTATCTAATGCCTTTAATGAAATAACAAAGGCGCGAGACAAATTTATCAGAAATATAAATTTCAATTACACATTTTGCATTTTCTATAAAGAACATAAACATCGAAGCTTAACGACAATACGATAAGATTGTCTTGAGAATGCAATTACTTGTGATAGTCCATGGGTCTATATATGAGTATATTTTATTGTATTTACATGAAATAAGCACTATTTGTGTTAGTTTTTGATGATATGATGTTTCAGTATTTATGAAAAAATCATCACTCTATTCAAATAGTAAAAATAATTAATATCTTTTAGTTTTCAAATTTAATTTTTAATAAACAGAAAATAAATTAACAAAAAAAAAACAGACGAACCAATAATAACATTATAAACATGCTTGTGATGAGTCATATATAATTTGAAGGAAAAAATATTACAAATTCAAACTAAAGAGAAAATAATATCTAAGACATACTAAGATTAAAATATGTTCTCTAACTAAGATCTTAGTCTTCAATCACCCAAAAATTAAATAGGAAAAGGAAAGACTCTTGTAAGAGAAATTATGATGTATACAATTTAAAAGCCTATATGTGAAAATAAAAGAATAAATATATTGCATAAAAAAAATTATAGCTGCGAAAAATACCATGTGTGATTCTTGAAGATAAAATTATTTTACTATTACATGTAAATTATATATTTTCATCATATTTATTGTTGAAATTTCACCTTTTTAAAAATGAAAAACAAGCTAAGAAAAAAAAAGTAAAAAGGGTAAAAAGGAACAAATAAAGACTAATAAAATATAGAAAGGAAAAAACCCAGTGAATATCCTGATTGAAACTGCGTTATAGAAATACTCGGATAAATCAATATACCTTGAATTTCAAGAACACTTCAAATTGCATCAGATATAAATCTAAGAAGAGGCATATTCTACAATAAGAGAGGGGGGGGGGGGGGAGGTAGAAGAAAACAACAACAAAAAAATAGTGTTAAAAATTTGAAACCTTCCAGTTTCAAAAAAGAAAAATGATGAAGGGCATGGGATGCTGGAGGACTATGAGATTTCTAGGAACACAAAATCAGTTTCTCACCGTTGTCGCTGTCGAGAAATTACTGTAGATACCACACTTCATATGTTCTTCATGATTGTCTTAAAGTCTTCGATTTCTTAACTAAAATAGCGTTCCTATATCTTCCATACCTTTTGAAATGTATATGAAGATGAAATTATTTACTTAAAGATAAACATAGTTTCTTTATTTACCTGAAGAAAGTCATTATTCACTTGGAAAAAAGATTTATTACTTTCAATGGCCTTTTCGTTTACCCTATTCATGGTTATTTAAATGTAAGTTTAACTGTTGTCTTTTCAATTATCCTAATTATTGTAATTGAAGTGTGAATTTATTTTTCAGGTCATTAAAAATGAAAATATTATGCTTTTATTTTCATATAATGTTATATATATTCAAATAATGTTTAAGTGAAGGGCAAATTCGTAATTCAACTTTGAGATAAAGGACTTTCCACTTATAATATAATATGATATGATGATGATTAGTAACTGACCAAGAGATTTAATTTTTTTTGTAATTGTTTTTTAAAAAAATATAAGTAAATTTTTTCCCGGGGTGTCTTTTTGATTTTTTTTTTTACTTGACATTAAATTTTTTTAGGTGAAACTTACAGAAAAAAAATTAAAACTTTACGAGAATGTAAAAGTAAAAATGTTTCATTATTTTTAATTTTTTTAAGTGTCTCGTTGTTATTATCGTTATTGCCAAAAACTATTGAAGTATTAAAGCCTAAAAATTGTTTGTTTCTAGGATAAATTTTCTTCTTTGTTTCTCTCTCTTTTTTATTTTTCGTTTGATTGCTTTATATTAAATTAAATATGAACTCCGTAGAGCTAAGCAATATATATTTTGATTTTAAAATTTTGGTACACTCATTTTTAAGAAAAGAATAATTACTTATTTAATTTTTGGACACCCTTCATAGATGATGATGTATGACTGTGACTGCGTAGATAATCGGGATCAGATCCCTGGCTATTGGAGGGAGAATTGGATGCATGTGATGAAATACCATGGCTAGACATTATATCCACATCCTGATTGAGATGTGCTCTTACAAATTGAACAGATCCATGGCTACCGGAGGGATCCAATGATTGAGTATGCCTATGATAAAGTACCAATGCTAGGCAATTCATCTGCACCCTGATTGAACACTCTTCTTACAATGTGGAGAGACATGCGGATGAACCATGTCAAGCAAACCTAATAAATTAATTTTATATTTTATTAGATGCATTACACATATATTTCTATTAGTTAGTGTCACGATTTTATATATAATTTCTCAATTGATATGTTAAATGATAAAAATAGATACTAAAGTATATTGAAAAATACAAGCTTCTAAGCATAATGAATATTAATCTTATGTTTTTATCTCCTTACATTTTCATTCAAAATGGATTTAATATTTATAAAGTTAAAATATAAATTAAGGTAGTTTTAATACTATTTATATAATAGTTACTTTATATTAAACATGCATACATGTTTCCCTATGATGTAAAAGAATACAATATTTCTTTAAAGTATTTTTTTAAAGAAAACATTCCACGGAATTTTTAATGATGTAAAAAAATACAATATTTCTTTAAAGTATTATTTTAAAGAAAACATTCCACGAAATTTTTAATGATATAAAAGAATACAATATTTCTTTAAAGTATTTCTTTTTATAAATCATCCTATAAAATTTTTATATTTGATTTGATATATATTTGTCTACATATAATAATTTACATGTTTGTCCACCTGAAAAAGATAATGCAAAAGACAAAAAAACCTCCTAATTGTGTTTAAATGCAAACCAATAAATTAGTATTATATGTGATATTACTTAGTTATTTGGTCTTTTCTCTTAGAGATATTGCTATTAGAATTTCTTTCTAACATTTATGGTGTAAGACATTTTATTAAGGCAATAAATATTTATAAAAATGGTGGAAACAATGTAAAGTTATGATACTATGATTGTAATCATATAATGTAACTTTTCATTTAAGAGTTTTTCAGTAATATGATACATGTTTTATTATTTAATACTTAATAAATGATTTATTATATTATAATTTAGTGTAGAGTTAAATTGAAATCCAATTTCGCATTTTAAAGCTTCCTACTTTAAGCTTGTACTCATAACGATGAATATGAATTATTAAAAGTCACATAATTTCTTTTTAAATTGTGTTTGAGTTACAATAAAAATACGAAAAGTGAAATGATAGATGTTTATAGCGTATAGTTAACTCATAAGAAGAAACTCTTTTTTATTTAGTCATCCCCTCATTATAATTTCGATATATAAATTTTATATTTATTTTAAAAGACGAAATAAAGTAGCAAAAACAAACATGGAGGCTCTCTTGCACTCCTTAAAATGTTTCTCTAGTGTTGTAAAATGAAATTAAACTAATTAACGTGCCTTTAAAATACGATTATAAATGTCTTTCTGACTTCAAATGTTTATCATGTCTCATATACGATCCAGAAAGTTAAATGTCATTGCTAGGTTCAAACATACACTGCGTAAAGAAAGTTTGGAGCAACATTTACGGATATGTGAGAACCATGAACTGCATAATCAGAGATCATATTGAAGCAACCAAGTTTTCAGGTTCAGTCGTCTGCTGAGAAAGGGTGCCTCTAGTCCACCTCTTTAGCATCTCTAAAGCAGCTTTAGGCTGATCCATTGGAACCATGTGTCCAGCATCATGAACCTATAATGCCATTTGATCGAAAGACATTTAGCTCGAATATTTATCATTATATATAAAACGAACAATAAGGTCGTTAATAGATGGATGCAGGGTCGATAAAGAAAGGCACCTTGAGGAAACTTAGAGGTCCATGGCTTCTCAACAATCCTGCTTCAGTACCGTTAACTTCAAAGGGGACTTCGATAGATGCTACAAACTCTTTCTGACCTTTCCATTCCATGGCCTGAACCCATCTTGAGTTACCTGGTAAAGAAACGATTTTATGACACACCCAAACATTCATTTATTTTTGAAAACTGTAACTCTCTGAACACGTATGTAAACAAATTTCCATTATCGAGCTAAAGGATAATCTGATGCATTACCAAGCCAGTTGCAAATAAGATCATATTCTCCAGCATAAACAAGCAGCTTTATTCCATCCTCGAGCAAGGTTGGAATTCCTACTTCGGAGTTCCTCATCCAGTCAACAAGCATTGCCTGGTACACAGTAGTACTACACGAGACAAACTCTATATCCTCAACGCCAAGAGCCTTTTTAACAGAGCGCAGATTCAGCATTTTCTCCATGTCTGAGAAGTCATAGCAGAGTCGTCCCTCACACTTCTTTCTGATGTCATAGTGCTGCAGATAAAAACTTAATTTATCAGAAACATAGTTAACCAGTCATTTGTTCAACTTTGGAAGGCATGTCGCGGGATAATGTAACCCTCTTGAGTAATTCAAAAGATCACCTTGAAGTGAAAGGATAACTATGCCAGTATCCCAAAACAAGTTGGGGTCAGCATTGAATATTGACCATGTTTCTCCACTTAAATTCATCTTTGGCCAACATTACAATAGAAGTTCTCTAAATTATTTATTGGCATAAAATTTCTCAGAACAATTTATAAAAGATAAACTTCTCTAGTCTTTGTGAAGCTGCTGACACACCTATTTCCCCACAAAGTACAGGATATGTGTAAGTTGTAACAAGCACTACAATTAAGAGAAAATGAATGGCAGACTGAAAAGGATAAGAACTTACATTAATGTCAACCCCAGCACTTGCACGGACAGCAGTGAATATAGAATTGCAAACAAAATAAGCCGCCAAGCAGGAGACTTTCCCATCAGTGCCTAATAGAAGGAAAACAGACATAGAAACTGAGAAGCAAAACAGAGTACAGAGAATTGATTTGCCTTGAGTGAAAGAACATCCATTTATGTTGGGGCAATCCCCCAGCCCCCTTTTTACCCCTTTTCACCCAGGGAAATCCCAAATGAGTCAAATGATATGGAGGAAAGAAAGAAAGTAAACAGGATGTACCACAAAGGTTTACTGCAACTTCACAAACTGGAATTAGTTTGTTGATACGATCATGAGTAGAGTTTGAAATTAATCCCATGTCCAATGCATAGTCGGTGTATGCAGGGTATTGTATTTTGGGATCTGTAAGCCCATTCCCAATGGCAAATCCCTATTCAAATACATCCAATGAAGTCAACACACATGATTAAGGAAATAACAATACAACAGCTGGTGAAATGTGGTACCTTTAAGTTTATATGTGTTCCTTCTTTACCCTTATTTCCTTTGTGTACTCTTGCAGCAAAAGCAGGAATGTAGTGCCCAGCATATGATTCTCCGGTTATGTAAAAATCGTTCTTTACAAGCTCTGGATGCTCCTCAAAGAACGCCTACATCATCATAAATGATCATATCAACACAAAAAAGTCAGGATTGTAATTGTCTTAGTTGAACATCAACTTAGAAAAATGTAATGTCTCCCTCCACCAAAAAGGAAGAGACTAATAATGAAACCACAGCAATCATTCAAAACGTGAAGAATCAGACAAGTAGAAGAAAAAACACTAAAATCTGTAAACCTATGTTGTCAACTGATAATATGACGAAAATATTTGACATGGAATTCATCTGAATACAGTGAGTAAGGGCCGAATAGGTAATTGTGTAGTGTCTTAAAGGTGGTTACGCCAAGTTCTGGTAAAACTTCCGGGTTAAAAGCTGTTAAAATGCTAACTAAAAGCAGGCAAGAGGGAAATAACTAACCAACAAGTCATCTAAAAGAAAATTCAGCAATCAGCTGCAAGTTCCAGTGAAAAAAAGAAGGAACCCATTCCATGAAAAAGGTTACTGAATACTGCAAAAAGGTTGAGGGACAGGATGTGCTGACAGGTGACCACATTCTTGCCATTACTGCATTTGGAAGATAAAAGAACCCCAAATTATGATACTGCCTCTTTTTTGCCAGGGACCAGAACACATGCATCAAACACCTATAAGGCTCACTCATCAGCACAGTGTAAGGCTCGAGTCCTAGGGTATAACATCTCTCCTATAATCTATACATGTAAGAGGTCATTAGTTCTCCAAGGCTTGGGTACTAGTGTTCAGAAACTGAGCTCTTTGAAAAATCCGTGTATACCAGTGTAACCCCTTTTTGAATCTCACACGTAGACTGGGATCAACACGCAGACAAGAGAACTAACAAGCATAGCGCACTTGAAGAGTCCAAGCAGCTAACTAAAAGGGATCTCAGACACATCAATAAAATCCTTACGATCACCAGTACTTAAATTTTTCACCAGGAACCAATTGTAGACAGGTCAGCAGCGAGATAGATGTGTCTTAGATCACCATAGCAACCCATCATTAGACCATACTAGGTGATGACAAATATATTATCATTAAAGAATTCTCCTACTAATTTCAGTCTTTTCTCCAACTCTTCCCATTGTTGCTCATAATAAGCATCATGACTCGTGTCTATTTGTCAATATCACAACTTCAGCAAGATAGAAAATGTTTCATAAACGGATTCTTGAAAGAAGATCATAGGTGTTTGGTAATTGTTTATCATTCTTTCTGCACACTATCGAAGACAACAATTTTATTAACAAAAAAAGGTCACAAGTGAGTTTGTATCCCGGTTGTTTGTTTGTATCAGGATACTGAAGAAGTGATTTTACCCACAAGTACAGTTTCTCCATAATATAGAAAAGTTTATCACCCTTTTTTGAATAGGTGGAATGTTTATCATCCTTTAGAAGCAGTATAAATTACCCAATGTAGCAAACCTTATAATAACATATCTGAAACCAGGAATTGATAGGTAAGAAAACATTTGGAAGCCATGGTGTCATCATAAGACTCTGATTTGAATGGAGGAATTCCACTGGAGTGTGTGCATATATAAATAAAAGGTTCCAAGTTGTCTTGGAGGTTTATTCTCAAACCTGAATAAAGTCATACAAGTCATCGCTAACGCATGCTTCAGTGTGACAGAGGTCACGTCTGTCAGAACTGTAACTGAAGCCAGTACCTGTAGGTTGGTCTACATAGATAAGGTTTGATACCTGCAGAATTAACATGCAAAAATAAATTAGTGTCCTTGAAGGACAAAAAGGAAATTTTAGTAACGAAAATGAACCAACTACTTTAATCTAAGAAACATGCAGAAAACTTCATCCTGTAAGACCGGCAATCAAAACTCAAACCACCAGCACCAAAACTGAAGTTCCTGTGGAACTTGAAATACATTCCTATCTGCAGTATCAAACTGCCAAGAAGGCAATTTAATTTCAAAGAGTAGAAGGAAGAAAGCAGACAGAAGTATGTCATCAGGGAAATGTAATTTTTTTTTTGAGAAGAAAAATGTTTGTTAACATAAGCTAGTTTCATGTACCCGGTTCCCTCTTTACATGAGTACAAGCTTTTTTTCTTTATGCACCACAAGATACAGCTGTTGACTGACAAGAAAATACTGAGACTGAAAAGCTACTTTCAAACATAGTCAATACCTTGTCCCACCCATATTCATTCGGCACAAGAGACAAATTTTTTGAAATAGAAAAAGGTCCATTTTCATAGAAAAGGGCCAATTCACTACTGCAACCAGGCCCTCCACTCAACCAGATGACAACAGGGTCATCCTTACTTCCTCGTGATTCAAAGAAGAAATAGAACAACCTACAAATGGAAGATGACACAGTTAATAAATAAGAGACCACACAACAACAGATAGCTGGTTGATAAGATAGACCAGAACATGACGATATAAAGCAGGGTTTCCCAGGAGATGTACCTTTAAACAATTAATCACAAAGGAGAAATATTATAATGAAACAACCTGATGTACATCTCTAAGCACACTGGAGGTCTTAAAATATAATTGTCTTAATAAAAATTAGTTGTAGTTATTAGCAATCTAACAGTAAACACATTTCTCCACAAAAGTTGCTAACACTGATACTAGAAGATAAATATATGAACACAACAAAACATTTCTACATTAACCAATTGATCTACTAAATCTCAATCCCAAACTAGTTACATTTGGTTGTATGTATTTGTCTATACCAATTCACTCTACTTGGATCCATTTTCAACTGTTCCATTCGAGTTACCAACAGATGATAAAGGAGCTCATACGAGCGTGTGGGACATAAGACTACACAGAACTTGCTACAGTCCTAACACACCAAAATGCAATCCAACACATGTTGGTTCAGGGCATAGGAGAAAGTAACCCCCTCCACCCACCCCTAGAAAACCCAAAAACTAGACCTTTATTGAATGCCTAAACCATGGAACCAAGCAAATTTCACCTTCATAAAGAAATGAATTAGGCGACCAGAACTGTACTCCCTTTTGTCCTTTTTTTCCTGTAAGGATATGACACCTTGGTATAATTCAACCCCCAAATCTAGATCATTAATAGGGAGAATCACCAAAACCATATAAGCAAAGTTTACTCTAACACCCCCTTCACAGAATGGACCAAAAGAACAAACTGGATAAACCTGGCTCTGATACCATATAAAGATGCCAAAGTTAACTTCAAAAGTTAGCTCATGAGAAAAGGATTATCCGAATCCATATTAGCAGACTATCAGTCTATTGTGAGACTTTAATCCACTCTAACATTTTCCAACTTACATGACAATTTTCAATTTTGTCACATTTGAGAATGATTGCTATCATCTCAATATAACTGTCACAATCAACAAACTGTTCAAATCCATTCATCTATTCATAATAATCAAATTTTAATATGATGTTTTACATATATGAAATCACCATTTACATCATTATCTTATTCCTAACATAATATAAACAAAAACAACTCTTCATAAACTCCATATTAAATCAAACCACAACATAATATAAATCAGCCTAGGGTTCCAGATATTACCTAGCAGCATGAGAATGCTTAATCTTATAATAACCAGCATGATGCCCCAAATCTTCAATTGTAACACTAGAATTCGCCAAATTAGGAAATGAGAATCGCTTCTCGACGATTCTAGAACCTTCATCGTCGGTCTGAAACGGATCCCTATCGACAATGTTATCCGATTCCTTAGGAAACAAATTGAGCTCCTGAATCAATTTCTCCGCTTGCTTCGTTGCGAACCTCGAAGGTAATACTGAAATCTTCGCTAATGAAAATGAAGGAAGAACAACAAGGAGAAGAAGAAGAAGAAGCTTCATTTGCGCCATGTTTGGGGTTTGAAGGTAAAGTGATTTTTTTGTGTGAGAGATAAATATTGTTGAAAAATATGGTTTTGCGTGCGAGAGAAGAGAGTGAGCTAACGATCCACGTAGAGTGCACACTTTCCAAGAAACTGCAACCAAAAAAAAAAAAGGTTGATTATACGTAAATTTTATTTTTAATTCTCGAAAGGTAAGAAATTATTTTCAAAAGACTCTCGAGAATTTAAATACATCAAACTCACGTTAAAGAAGAAACACATGTCAAAGGTGGGCAAGACAATATTCTATCCTAATACGACCTCGAGTCTTTCTCATCTAGAGTCATGTCTTTATAATATGAAACTGTATAATCAGCTCCTCTTCCTGATATTTTTTCATTCTACCGCTAGTCTCTCGCACCTTTTTCCCCGGAGCTTTCTATGAACCTTCTCTCACATGTTTAGATCATCTTAGTCTTGCTTTCCTCATCTCGTCCCCACGGATAGCTGTATTCTTAATTTTGTCCCTTCTAGTAGGTCTAACCTATACATATATCTCGAACATCCTTATTTCTACAATATGTATCTCTTGGACGAATGAGTTTTTGACTAACCAACACTCTACTCCATAAAACAAGAATAATCCGGTCTGACAACTTGCCTTAAGTTTACATAGTATATTTTGTCATATTAAGACTCCAAAGGCGAGACTACATTTTATCTAAAATGTCCCAGAGTAATGCGTGATATCGATATTGATGTCTTATTTTTAATTCTATAACTACAAATTTTAATAGAAAAAAAGAAAATAATTTCCAAAATTTGAAATGAAAATGCAAAATAAATTGTAATCCGGACAACTCAATCAAAGGACAAGTGTATACATACAATTTCTCTTAGTACTCTTCAATTTATTAGTTGTTTAAAATTAATATTTTGGCACTTACCATATAATTAACAAAAATGGACTAATTAATAACTATTCTTAGTTCCCTATAAATGTGCTCAACAATGATTACCATAATCCACACTTAATTACTCTAATTGATAAATCTTCATATGGCTAAATCTCACATTTTCTCCTTGCTCGTATTCTGTTTCCTCCTCCTTATATCAAAGGGTGAGTAAAAAAAATTCAATAATTTTTTTATTATTATTATAGAGATGATAGATCAATATGAAAACATCAAAAATGTTATGTGTAATTATCATTTATTAATCTACTAAAGTGTGTGATCGTCTCATACAAAAGCTTAAAATGTTTGGGATAACACATTTTTTTACTTAATTATATCTTCAATATACCAACGCCCCCTATGTGCGAAGGTAGAGTATTACTTAGGATTCAAATGAATTCAATAACTTTTGCTTTAGATTCTGTATTTATCGTAAAACTTGAATCAAGTAACTAAGACAAGCTACATGTTCTATATCTATTCAGAATCTATAAACTACAAATTTCTAATTTATGTTATACTGAACAAGCTCACACGAGTCACGAATATATGAAATCTTGATTTTTTTTTTAATTTTTTTTTTTTTTTGTGTGTAGAGATAACAAGTGTGGAAGGTCAAGAATGCAAAAGGTATAGTGGTACATTTGGAGGGGCTTGTTTTATGCTTAGGTTTGGTGAGTGTCAAAACAAGTGCACCAAATTAGAAGGAGCTTTGCGTGGAGAATGTGAGAGCTATAAGTGTTATTGCATCTTTTGTTGATCAAAAATCGAACAGTTCGATGTATAAAACATTTCGTGTTAGTAGACTCCGTGAAAAAACTCTTGTTGATGAATAATGTAATTATATATTTGCTTGTTTGGCTTAAAAAAAATAAAGACCACCACAGTACCACTTTGTATTGTGTTTGAACAAAAACAAGTTGTGAAATGACAGTATCAAATAAGTTTATGTGCTACTTATTTATATGAAAAATTTAATCCATTTCATGCCAAGACCTTGTTAATCTTCTCTGTATCGTTCTAATATCAAAGCTTATTATAAAGTTCAAGACCGTCAACGCGAAGCTAGGATCAAAAGTTACAAGAACATTGAAGGTAATTTCCTGAACCATATATTATAAAACATAAAAAATAATTGATAAGTTGGCCCAAAATTAGCTATATGGCCATAACTCATAAACATTGCACAAATTATTGAAAACAAAAGCTACTTAGGGATTATTAAGAATCTGCTTAAATAATTCAGTACTTATACATAACAATATTTGATACAACATGATTCAGATAGAGGACTTCGTTCGCCTGTTAACGTTACTAGGCAATGACTACGAATGGTACCACATAAAACGGAAGGTCCTATAAAGATCAATGGCTAGAAGAAGTTGAATGTCAAGCTAAATATCTTACGGGTCAAAGACTGTCTGCAAAATAATCTGCACAAGATACATAGATGAAGTTTGTCTTCATAAATATCTAGTCGAAAAGCCCCTCATCGTGCCAGATATCGACTAGAAAGTCAACCATTTCCTGTGAAAATACAGAAATTAATATTAAGCAAGCCAAATGATCATCATTCTTATGAAACAGCAATGGAGCAGACTTCTGACAAAATAATACTATAAATTTCAGGAATGCTTACTGTTAAAGGAATTCGCTCAGAAAAAGGATCAGTTGTAGAGAGCAACTCTTCATAGGTCGTTGACCAACTGCATGAGAAATTCGTAGACATTTCAGGCTAGTGATAAGAAATAAGAACTGTAATGGAAGGTTTTGAGCCAAGTCAAAGGCAGAACATGTTTACTCAATTCATTTGTATACAATAAACCCAAACTGGTCTGGCCTTCCCTGGATCCTGTGCATAGCGGGACCTTAGTGCACAACACTATCCTTTTTTATGACTGAGATAGGCCAATCCTTAGGACCAAACACAGCATCAGAACTCGGGGAATAATGGGTCCGTCCCTCTAGCTTTTATTGCCATAATATGTCTATATCATGTACTTGGAACATAATTAAGCAAGTCTAAAAGCTTAGTGAAACTTTTCAAGATCAACAAAACTCAGTATTTACCCTCATCCAGTCTTAATCATTCTCTATCTAAACCTCAGCGTTAAAGGCTCTTGAACTATAAACTCAAGTTTCTTGTCCTTGGATCATCCTTTTATCATAGTTTCTTTCTCTCTTAGAAGATACATCAGAATACTTTTGGATCACTGGCCATGAACTAGTTTACGCTACAGAGATTAAATTACTTTGTGTTAACCGGGCACATATGTGCACTAACATATTAAACATGAGATACATGTCATGCCTTGTATGTGAGTGCAATAGGAATATATGCATTTCAAGATGGCCATGCACAGTGACAAAAATGCAAAAGCTCACCATTTGTTCACTCTAGAATAAATAAAGTATGTTCTGTTGGCCACTTTGATATGGTGAAAAATGTGCATTATAACATCTATTTCATGCTCTGCGCGTGAACTTACTTCCTCAAGAGAAACATAGGAAAGCAGTGGAGATTGAGAAATGACTACTGCATTAAATCATATGGATGTGCCAACAACAGAAGCTATGCCACATCAAGTACATTAAATCTCTCTCCCTAGCTTGTTGACGTTTGCTGATGCATTACAGCCCGTTATTAGACTAAAATAAGGATCAAATTTGATAAAAGGTAAAAAGCTCAATGCACAATCGGAACATATGAAGTTGAAACCTATAGTTTCTTATCATATATTTTCCTTACTCTTTTGTCGGACAGCTATTTATATGTTCATTACTGTTCTCTAAGTGCATAGCCACTAAACCACCTCTACAAGAATTCCTGACTGTCTGCTAAACACCGTACCGCAGCAGCTAACTTAACATCCTTCTGGTATTTTTGGTGTATATGTTAAAGTTTAGATGCAGACAGTACCAAGTTATCTTCCACTGTGCAGTAAAGATCAAGACTTCCACTCACCACCATGTCTCTGACAATCGAGGATTTCTCTGAGGGACTACCAAGAGCACTGACAAGTTCAGCTCTCATCTAAAACGTGAAACATAAATAGGGACTCTTCTGAAGTTGATTTAAGCATAGTGTGGCGCAAAGTGTTACCTTATAATTGGGTCCTTCGGCGTCCTTTCTGACTTCCTCGATGCTTCTCCAACCCATTTTCTTCTGCTCTCATGCCAAGCAATAGCAGCTGCACCACAAACAAAACTATACTATGTAAGTAACACAAGAAACACAAAGTCTAGCCTCATACAGTTTGATATAATTTTTCGTTGAAGCTGCCAAGATTATGGAGTCCGTTTATGTGAAAGAAGCTCTGGCCAATCTGAGCTTTCAGGTTGCTCGTTTCTACTTAGGTAGGTATAAAGGACGGTTATTGCTCTAACGAGTGGAGTTTGGGTAGGTATAAAGGACGGTTATTGCTCAAGCCACTGTCATATTGAAGATTTTGTTTAAAGAAAATGGACTTGGGGAGAGCTATGTCCTGTAAAAATACATGCGGAAACGAAGAGGACACCCTGTTTCTTGGATCTCTTCCTTTCAGTGTCTGTTAATAGTTATAAGTTGCTTAATTTATGATAAATGGGTAACAACAGTCTAGCTCTTGTGAACCTTTTGAGGTTTGAGGGAAGAGACATAACCGACTGACTGGTTGAGAGCACTGAAAGCCGGGCACTAAATCAGGTTCAACACTCAACAAAAAAATGAATTTAGTCGAGATTGTTTCCTTAAAGTCATCCTGAGCCATAGCATAAACAGACCATGTTCACTAACAAGTGAAACTTCTTAACTAAAACAAAACAATTTTGCCTTGATCAGGTGAAGAGGCTTGTTTCTAAATTCTCAAAAGGATCAGAAACAAACCGTGATTGACAAATGCAGCAGGGCTTTTGTTAGTTTCTAGGGGCTTCTTTGTCTCTCTTGTAGATGCGTATCTTTCTACAGGCAGCTTCTCAATAAAACACGAATTTCCAGTATCTACTTCCATGGCCCTCGGAACTGAAAAATCATTCCCTGCCCGGAGATGAAAAAGTAATTGCCGACCTGCTCATTTATTAAAAGGTCTCTTTGAGATCCCATCAGAAGGTACTAGAAATGAATTGCTGAAAAGTCATGCATAGAATCATAGTCTGAATAAATCATACTGTAAATATTAAAAAAAAAAAAAAAGCTTATTGCGGAAGAGAAATATAGATTATACCAAGTAAAAAAGGTGTATTACGAAATGTTAAGAAACCATGTAAAGACTCTATACACTTGTAAATGCTATTGCATCTTGAATTGCAACGAAATATTAATTGCTTCTGTTGAAAACCCAACCCGGATTTTATATTTTAATTCTGCTCGCCATTCTAGTACACCAAAAAGGGGCTAATTATCACTTAAACCCTTGCAGGATTTACACCCGTTTGTTTCAACTTAGAGGAAGTCTTAATATGAATCGTTTATTTCCCGCCACTGCAGAACATATCTTCTTTTTTCCCTTCTACAACCATTTAGTTTCTCTTCACCTAAGATTTCTGCGAACGTAACCTTCCAGCCTCCACCAAACAGCTACTATCACCATTCATCACCACAACTGGCAACCACCACTAGTAAACATTGCACAACTATCACCATTGACACTACTACCACCATCGATCACCATGCAAAGAAAAAACAGTCTTAGCACTACCATAGGCAGCTAGATAATGTTTCCAGCACTATAGACAAGTAATAGCTAGACTATGTAGATGTCAGATACGATGTTCCATAGACGAATCATGAGTTAAGAGACTATCCAGTCAGTTTGAGCTTCTAAACTAGCGACATTGACATCCTTAAATGATTTACAATTGTTACCTTTTTTGATATACTTTAATGATCTACAATTGTTACCTTTTTTATATAGAACGGAACTTCACACATGCCCTAGCTCAAAAGCTCTGCTGCACTGCAAAAGGCTTTCATCTAAACCAAACAAGCGAACAAACTTATAATTCTTTAGATACATAATCTAAACATATAATAGAAACATCAAATTGTCCCTTATCCACTAGCTACACTATATTGCATCCAAGTCAACTCAAAGTCAATAAGCCTAACTTGTGTCAATCCTTCTTACAACGCCAAATTACATCAATCTTCACAGAAATAGATTAATCTTAATAGCTCAGTTAATTGGCTTACTACCTGAATTTTCACTGGTGAGTATTTGATTTCCCACCTCATAATCCCCTCCCCCTTTACCTTTACCTTTACCTTTACCCTTCCCCTCCCCTCTCCTCCCCTCCCCTCCCCTCTTCCCCTTCCTCTTCCCCTTCCCCTTCCCCTTCCCCTTCCCCCACCCCCACCCCCACCTCCACCTCCACCTCCACCTCCACCTCCACCTCCACCTCCACCTCCACCTCCACCATTTTTTTTTTCAAAAAAAAGGAACTTTACAAAAATTATACAGCTAAACACAAGTATACTTCCCATTTCAGCTGCCAAAAACAAAATTTTACTTCTTATCCTGAAAATCTAATTGAATAGTGAACACATAAAACATAGAAAAATCAGAAATCCTACAACAATTTCAGTCAAAACACAAAAACCCAGTTAAACCCACAACTCTCACAGTGTCATCAAGCCAAAATATTTCATCAAAAGTAAAAACAAAGTCAAAATCATCCTAACATCTACTACACATACAGATAAATAAAATTAAAAACTAAAAGTGTAATTTTTAATCAACGAGTTCACCCTTGATCCTACCTAACTCCGCCCCTGTATTCTCAATACATTGGCATCATAGGAAAAATGACACATCAATGCACCACACTAAATGCATGCAAAAATCACAAAAATAAAAATAAAAATACATAAAATAATTAAAAAAAAAAACAAAAGAAAAAGAAAAAAATTGAGTACCTTTTTTTTTTGCTATGAAGACACCCAAGAGAAAAGGGAGGAAAAGAAAGAGAGAAGAGCAAGAGTCTAAGAGAGTATTTATAGATAAAACTTCTCTAAAGGGTACCCACAAGACAATTATAATATTATTGACTTTTTGCATAATATTTTTTTTTATCTAAACTTAATAATTTTTATTTAAAATTTTAATATTTTATATAAATATTAAAATGAATAATAGTAATAAGTATTTATCTGTAAACTCAGTTAATATAATAATATTTTATCTATTTTGTTTGTTTGATTTACTTTTTTTTATATATAAAAAGATCGATAGATTTATATATCCTTTATTTTTTAGAAAATCATTAATTTGAGATGTTATTTTTTTTTTTTGGAACGTGTTCAAATTTGACTTTTAACTTAGTTTTATTATTTTGACTTAAAAAGAGAAATAATGATTTGTGTAATGAATTAACTATTTTACCCCTATCAGTTGATAAAGTCTTAAATATATTAATTAACTCACTATATTTTTTAAAGACAAAGCTTAATGTTAATAAATTGAAGATATAATAAAAAAGAAGAAAAAATCATTCTTCTTTGATTTGTCAAGATGCCAAGTGAAAAAGAGAAATCGTATTAAAAAATATTTAACTGAGTAAATAAAAATGAAGGTACTCTGAATAATGTTTATAAGTTTGTTTGTTTTTTTAATTAAAACAGATACAAAATTACTTTAAAATATCTAAAATAAATTAATTTAAATTAACCCTTAATCAGAAGTATTGAATCAATGAATTTTGATATTTTACACGAAATATTTTAATATGAATTTAAAATAGTCGAACTCTAAAACGAGTATCCGAGATATGGAATGTTGTGTGTGCTTGGTAGCATCATGTTTTTTCTCAGCTGTCAACAGTTTGGTTTTCTCAGATTTGCTCTATCATTTTCTATATGACGTGGCTTTTTTTGTCTTTGTAAGTAGATAAAAACTATGTGTTATGTGAATTGACTAAAAACACCCTACACCAACTATGTTGACAAGGGTATTTTTGTCTTTTTATTATTGTGATTTGGACTTTTTTGGAATTAAAATATAGAATCTAATTGGATCTATGGTGGGGGCATGGAAAAATATTTTTTGGTTTTTAATTGATAGACAAATAATATTAAAAAGATGAAATATTTAATAAAAATAGTAATTAGATCAATTTATGTGGATTTTAACTAATATGATAAAATATATGATAAACATAAATAAGAAAAAATAATATAACTTGAAATTTTAAAATGCACAAAAAATTTAAATTGAGATAAATCTAAGTGAATAGTATAAATATAAGTAGTAGATTCTAGCTTGAAATAGAGGTGTGATTTTCTTTTTAATTTTGTTTGTGAATTTAACTAAATAAATTCAATATAAAATACGTATCGCATTTAGAAAATCAAGAAAATATTAATATTTCTAATTTTTTTCAGGTATATCTAATTTCTTTATTTTATAATTATTTGTTTTCCTTAATTCTATATATATATATATATATATATATATATATATATATATATATATATATATATATATATTTTGCATTAACATAAATGATTGATTGCGTGCAACACGAGGTATTTTTTTTTTCTAAAATAAAATAGAGTTTTTTTTTTCAATAAAAATTTAAAAGAATTTGTCAATTGACAAATCATTCTACATATGATAACTTGTCACCATCAGTAAAGGATGATAATAAAAAAATTATATAAAGTGGATGTGATGACAAAAATACAAAATTATTTAATAAAAAATGGCAAAAAATATTAAATTTTCTTACCAAAAATATAAAATTGGTAGATTTGAAATATAGAGGTGTCTCCACTTTAATACATAGTTTGGCAAAAGTGGTCAATTAGCTTTATTTAGTTAGTCGAATAATTAATATTAATAAGAGTTTCAACCAACAATAGTTAATGGTTGGTTGTCGAATGTTAATACTATATATAGTAGTAAATTATTGTGTCTAATTTAATATGAAATAATCTCATTTTATTTTCTAATAATTCATATTAAAATTCGATTAATTCAACTTTTTGTGCTACGAATAAAGCCTGATTGTCCATCACTTCCAAACATCTTCTTTATATTTAAGACTTACATTACGAGTCTTCAATTAAAAAAAACAACAATTATATTCATTTCATCACAATCGTAACAGAACATCTTCTTTATATTTAAGACTTACATTACGAGTCTTCAATTAAAAAAAAGTTAACAATTATATTCATTTCATCACCATCGTTACTGTTACGATAACAATGTTGTAGGTAGGTGCTAGAAATCATGAATCATCTATAACATACAAAAAAAATAGTTAATTAATTTTTTAGAGTTTATGATCAATAAATAAAGTTGCCTTTTCTAGTTATAATATAAAAAAATTAGTTAATTGACCAACTCTATCAGCTTATTTCTTTTTGGTACATTTTCTATAAATACATCAATTCTCAAGTCAAAAGTGCATATAATTTTTTCACAAAATGATGTACTTGGCCAGATTTTAGAAGAAGAAAAAGTTCCATCCCTAATGGAGTCCTGCGCAACACAAATTCAAAATAATCTAACTCCAGTAAATACGATACTAAACTCGGGTAAAGAAATAAAAACTCCGGGTTTAAGTTAACTTTTTCGATATATTCCAGCCCATAGTTTTCATCTATGGCCCAACTAGTTCAGTCCAGTAAAGATTTCTCCGAAAATTGTTAATGGGCCTTGGCCCATCCATTGAACTTCTAAAGCTAATCACTCCCACAATTTTTGTAAAAAAGAATATTTAGGAGACCATTTTCGATAAATCCTCGACTCGAACACAAAAAATAACAATAACCTTCACCAAATACAACTAAAATAGGCCAAGAAGTAACATAAGCAATGAATCAAACAGATTATAAGCACATTCCCACAACATTAAACAATAAAAAAAAACACAAAATAGCAGCATCCACAGTTGTATTGGGCCAAGCTAACTTTCGAGTCTAAAAGAAAAAAAAAGAGGTTTATAATACATATACCTAAAAGTTTCAAGAACTTCAATACAAATTTATTTTAACTTGAACGAGTTTTAAGTTTAAGAGTAAGATATAATGTCACGGACTTAGAGCCTCACTAATATTCCGTGCCCTACGCTACTTAATTTATCTTCTTAGGAGGTTTGGGTCATAACAGCAGAAACCATTGTGTTCATTCCACACATCCCATGTCCTCTACAAAGCTTATAGTATCCGTTTTCGCCCCATCGCTTCCCCCACGAGTTCTTTATGATCCAATATGGCTGATTGCTCAAACGCAGAATCGAGAACCCCTTTGAACCATAACCAACTAGCAATACGCCATGGTTAACCCATCTCTTTCCACATATTAACGGGCATGACACACCTCCGATGTACGTTTGCATAAACACAGCATTCAAACCGACTACACACAACAAAGTTTCAAGCACCTTTTAGACTAAAGGAGATCTTGATGCACATATCATACTGTGAAATGGTTTGGTACTTACCTGCGAGAGGTCCGTGATTGACTAAATAAGCAGCGATTTGTTGTTCGTCAATGGGAATATTGGTGAAATTGGAGACTTTTACCGCGACTTTGTCTGGGCTAAACTTGCATTCGCCACGTTTACCCGTATATGGATATGAATCTTCCTCTTCTATACCTCCTGCTTCGATTAAGTACTTGTATGCATTCGTCATTAGGCCTCCTCTGCATCCGGAATCACAAGCCTTTCTGTCCTTTTTATCACACTATGGAAGAGAGAAAAGAGAGGTCATCACTCATCAGTCATGAATATATCAAGCATTATACAAAGGTGTAAATTAAACAGGACATCTTATATGCAAATCCGAAAAGAGCTAACCGTGTTATCACAATCTACAAGCTGTTGTTCGCTAAGATTTAGAAGCTTGCCCGTGGCAATGAAGTTGGCTCCTTCAATAGATCCAGTAGTACTAAACGCCCAGCATGAGCCGCAAGACCCCTGCATCGATCATCCAAATGGTATGAACATCGATACATCATTAAAAGCCACAGCAAAATCTCCCATGTCATTTGTTCAAATAATGAAATACTACAAATATCGCCCATCTAATCTACAATCTTCATAATCTTTTATGATATAGTGTGTCCCCTGTCAAATAGGGTGTCAATTTATTGGTTGCTTAATGAAGTATGTCCTCAATTTTCAAATAAAAATAAAAGATCTCCTTTAACTTATAGTACTATATAGTGCTAATATTTCCATATAGTAGTAATTACTTTGATTTGGTGGCTTGGTTAGGCTTATACAGATAGATATTATTCCCTCCTAATATATACTATCTCCCTTCCTTTTTTGTCGCCTTTCGAATTTCAAGAATCAAAATAACTCTATTTTGTCCGCAAATTTTCCATAGATCTTTTAAAGATTTTGAATTATCAATTATTGTAACTCATATTACTTTTTTATATGTAATTTACAAATATATAAATTTTCTTTCAAAAAAAATTGAAGATTCTAAACGCAAATTTTTGTTCAAACTTGAATTGTTCGACTCTCAAAACATAAAAAGGAGTATATGTATTAATTTTTGTATGAATAGCTTACCTCCAAACAGTTATGAAACATGTACTCCCTCGTCCAACAATGGTGGTTCACTATATTACTTTTGGAATGTCCAAAAATAATTGTCTAATTTATGAAATCAATAGATAATTTTTCACTTAGTGCCTAATTTACCCCTAACGTTAATTATAATTATTTTTCTATGACAACAATGATAATAGTAAAATTATCTTCTATTTGTGGTTTATCAAGCCTTATGCACAGTCAATAGTGAACAAGTATTGTTAGACATGAGGAGTATCGGTCAATTCAGGATTTAATACATGAATTACCTACCTCCAGACCCGCTATCAAAAATGATCCTAACTAGTTAGGAAACGTGGTATTATTCACGTAAGTAGAATTTAATACGTGCATAACTTACCTCCAAACCCGCTATGAAATGATGTTTAAACTAATAGCCCGCTAAAAATGAAACTAAACTACTATACCTAGTGAATGTAATTTCACGAGTGAGATTCGGGAGGATGGCGTGTACTCAGTCTTTATCTGAAGCTAGCTCGGAGTTTCAATTATGAAATCCCGAGCTAGTTCTCAAGTCCACCAAATTTAATAGCGAACAATTGCAGCAACAACTAACAACAACAAATAATAGAATACTGCACAATTCTCACCTGCATCTTCACGTCAGTAACAGCACCTTTCTCTCTCCAATCAAAACTATTCGGCAAATCCTTCACTTCCATCGGCGGCGCGTGAGACCCAAACTCTCTCAACAAGGAAGTCCGATCACCACCTTTAACACCCATATACATCCTCTCGAATTCCTCCGACGTCAGATCGGAAAACTGCGTAACGCCGTGAACCGCCGTAGGATCCAAAGCCTGGTGCTCCGCCGCCCTGAGGAGATTTTTAACGAAGACTCCGAGGCGGTGTACGTACTCCTCACGTGTACTGTACTCTTTGTTGTATTCCTGTATGAATGACTTGAATCGGTGCTCGGCGGGAGTACCGAGGAGGTGGTGGTTGCTTCCGCCGTGCGCGGTGGTTGTAGGATTTCGACCGTCGGTGACTTGCCGGATTTTGAATTCTTCTGGAACTGCTGCTGCTGCTGATGTATGGTGAAAGGGAAGTAGAGAAAATGCGCATGTTAGAATTGTAACGCTTAACGCGTAGGTTAGACCACCTCCTTTTGCCATTTTTTCTGTGCTTTAGTTTTGGAGCTTCAATGAAGAAGATATAGGCAAATGGGTTTCATGTGACAAAGTGGTAAAATTACCATTTTGGTCATTTGTCCAAAGTTTGTATATATTGAACCATAAATAAAGTTAGATTTGATAAACAACCATTCGATATAATTGAGAATTTATCGAAAATAAGTTGAAACGACGTAACATGATTGAATTTGTAACTATCAACTGATATGGTGTTATGAATGAGATTATTTCTTTCTTTAACTAAATATCTCAGATTTAATAACTAGATATGAAAAGAATACTTGATAGAGTGTGTTTTCGCTCGAAATAAACCAGCATAACACGAATCTCAAATAATCGAGCTCTAACATTAAAAAAAAAAAATGTGAAGGAAGATTTGGTGTGGAGGGGTAATTTGGGAATGTAGAGTATTAAATGTTGCATGCAAAATTATCCACTTTGTTATAAGACACGTAGTGTGAGTTGAAGCGGCAAGCTTCTATTCGTTTGCCACGTTCACAATTTTGTCCACTTAATAAATTTCAATACAAAAATTGAAAGTCTTATTTTATACGATATTATTTGCTTCGACACAAAATTTAGTACGGTAGTTACAAATTATAAAAAAAAATATTATCATATAGAATAAATTATAAATATTTATTATTTTGGAACATAATCTCAAATTGAACCACTTATAAACATAAATTATTATTATTTTCTTAAATGTGGCACATAAAAACGTATTGTGTAGAAAAATAATAGTTGACATAAATCTTACTAAGACTTACGAGAAAGAGTTGCTCGAATGATAAAATATCGTTCATGAAGGGCTCGAAAAAAAGAAACAATTGGGCTGAAGTAAAAACGAAAAGTGGCCCAAAATGGATTGGAAAAGTTGGAGGCCCATTTATAAAGGCTATAGAACTCACTTATGAACCCATTTCGATTTCAAAATCAAATTGAAGGCAATCCAATTTTTATTATGAAGTTCTTTTCTTTTCGAAAAAACTATCGAAATATACGTCTTATATTTCTCTTATTTTTAATATCTCTTTTGATTTTATAAACCTCTAAAATATTTTTTTTATCTTTTAATATTTTGATGTACTCGAACTACATATTAATGTATTTGAACCACATATTGTGTATTCAGTTTATTTTATAATGTTTTGAAGCTAGTTTTAAATGTATTCGAGCTACATATTATGTATCTGAGGTAATTTTTGATATATTCGAACTTCATATTATGTATTCAATTTATGTTATAATGTAACCAAATATTCTTTAATGTATCCGAAAGATATAAATATTAAGGAATTATTATAATTAGCAAAAAAAAACAATGTAATTTACTTTTTACATTATGAAATTTACGTTATTTTTTTTTACTATTAATGAACTTTATAAAAGCCAAGATTTGACTAGTAAACTATTTTTAAAAAATATATATATTTTAACAATGTCAAAATTTAAGTAGTCACAAAATCAACCTATTTAATGTCATTTACCCAAATAATTCATCACCTTACATCAATATATATGAAGTAATTTGTGCTCAACATAAAATTAAATAAATAAGAGACTAAATAATATCCATTAAGGGTGGTTTTGATAGTTGGTTAGAAGAAATATTATATATACATTAGAGTTTTCACGAGTAATATCATATGTAAGTTAATTAAAACTACATATAGAATTAATATAATATTTGATTTATAATTTAAAAAAGTGTAGAATTAATATATGTATGCAAAATGTAATGTGATAAATTAGTCTGTTTATAACTAAGATGTAATTTTCCTTGTAACTAATTCATATATTACAAATATTTTTGTAATTCTATCCAACTATCAAACAATTCTTGACTTTATTTGTTCAACCTATTTTGTAAAAATGAACTATTTAAATTAATGTGAAATTTACATAGAAAATAATTTCCAATGTCATAATTTTCCCATTTTTGTTTGTCAAAGAAGAATAATTTTTTTTCTCCTTTCATTTGATAATCGTGCACGCCTTATTCACATGCCAAAAGAGAACACTTCAAACTTGACGAAATTGCCTTTCAAATTGGTTGATATTTTAAGTTTTTTTGTTTTTAGCAATCGAACTTTTATTTAGTAGAATATATTTTTTAAAAACTATACGTCATGTGAGATATCATTTGTGTTATATTTTGATGCAAAAATATATTTATGCTTTATGCAACAATAAGGAAAACACAAGTTATTTTCTTCATTTCAAGTTATTTATCTGACATTTTTATTAGTCCATTTTAATTTTTTTTTATTGATAATTTTTTAATTCTAATTTTTCACGTGATATATCTTGAATCATAAAATTCAATGATATTTTGATTTATTTTACATGTCTTTCGTTCAAAATCATAAAATTCGAAAAATATTTCTTATTTCTTAAATTTCATATCAAATTTAAACTAGACAAATAAATTAAAATACACTTACACCTTGTTTTATTGGTTGTTACCGGTTGTATTGTATTCTTAGTTTAAATATAATATATTTTGATTGTTACCTGTAATGACGATTTGGTATGATTACTTCATTATATTAATACTTTCTTTTCATTTTCATCTTCATTAATTATTGAGTAATCATATTTCATATTTTATCCTATCTTTTCACGTCATTTCTATTCATATTCTATTTTCTTTTAGATTTATCATTTAAATAATAAATATCTGATATTATTATGTAATAACACCAAATAATACAATATGATACATTACGAAACATAACATCGAGACAAGCAAATGACCATTCAAACTTTTTGAACAAAAATGTTTTCTAGCAAGCTAGTGAGAGTCCCAATTTTGTGTGGTCTGTAAACAAAGCCACCCACGTGGTTCCTTCTCCATGGTCATTGTAATAGTTTTCTTCTTCTTAATGGACCCTACTTGCCCTCCATTGTAGGAGATCCTTTCGAATCTTCTTCTCTTTCATCATCTATTTCTCTTCACATTTCAGCAAAAAAAATCCATTGACACAACATCTTGTACAGTTCAAAAAAGAAGAAAAAAGTGTATAGAAAGTTGTTGTTTTTTTGGTGAGATACAGAATGAGTGCTTTGTATTCCACTTTTATCTTGATTGATCTTCAAAGTTCTTGGTATTCAGCTAAACAGATACCCAATTCCACTTTTTGTTATTTAAATAAGTCCACGTTCTCAGCGGCATTTCGTCGAACACGTGGTGGGCGGGGTAGATTTCCGGCGCCGGCGGCGTCGATTCAGTCACCGGGAATCAGGAGACCAAGGGAACGTCCCGTTGCCGGAAATGGGTTGTCGTTGTTTTCTCCTAATTCACCTTCTACTTCGAGTTCTGAGGATGAGGTTGTGTCTGATTTGGACTTGTTCTTGGAGTTAGTGCCACTGAGGATGAGGAATGAACTATTTATGCATCAGGAGATTGGGAAGTTGGTTGAGATAGTTATGGATTTAGGCAGAAAGCCCCTCGCGCGATTTCCTTCCGGTGATTGGATCATTTCTGAGCAGCCTGTAATGCTTGAGGATCTTCACCATGCCATTTCAAAGGTTGTATGAGTAAATAAATAGTACTACCTTCGTTTCAATTTGTTTGTTTTAAAAGAATGCATCTTTCCTTTGTTGGCAACTCGATATGATTAAGACCACGAGATTAAATATCATTTTAGTATAATCTAAGTATCTTTAGTTTAAGATCACAAGATTGAAAATTCGTACTTTACTTGCTTAAACTCTGTGACAAAATCAAAACTAGATAAACAAATTGAAACGTTGTGTCTAATATAACTGAAAATTGTAGGATTGACTTTTTCATGTAGTAGTATAATAGTTAGCAGTATTGTCATGTAGCAAGATAGAAAATTGTGTATCTGATTGTGAGATCACCTTTGTAGAGTAGAAGTTCAAAAATTAAAACTAAAGATTGTGCTTTACCTTTATTTTATTTTATTTGATGAGTGGGAGTCAAAATTCATTGATCTGGATGCGACTTATGGTAATAAAATAATATAGAAGTACTTCTAAATAGTATGAATGTATAGTTATGAAATTTTCTGCTTAAAGTTGGTAGCTTTGCTTCATTATTTAGGTGGGGGATTTCTCAGATGACAACCGTTCGGGTATTGACAGTTCCCTACATCGTATTAGTGCAATTAGAAACCGTAAAATGCAAATTATTGGCCTTACCTGCCGGGTTGGTCGAGCTGTATCTGGAAGTGCTGAGATCATACGTGACTTGGTCGAAGAAGGTGGTTCCATATTGGTGATAGGTCCTCCAGGAGTTGGTAAAACTACCTTAATCAGGTATCAAATTACTGTTTGCTTTTTATTAACCTTCCGAAAGTGATTTTGTTATTGTTTAGAGCTACTTGTTAATGCTCAGTTTTTCTCCATGATTTCCTTCATATTTGTAGTTGTAGTATTACTTTGGAAGTTTCTTATTATTCAATTTCTGTTACTATTTAGTGTTTCTTGCATTTCAACTTCTATTATTTTGTTGTAGTGACTGTTCCCTCTTTTTAGTATTGTATTCTTTATCATTGTGTCTTGGCTTCTTCTCTCTCATTGTTTTCTTTTTTCAAACTGCTTTTACTTGAGCCGTTTGAGCCGAGGGTCTATCGAAAACAACCTTTCTATCTCCCAAGGTAGGGGTAAGGTCTGCATACACACTACCCTTTTCAGACCCCACTTACGAAATTACATTGGATATGTTGTTGTTGATTATCTTAATGAAGAGAATGACTGGTACATATGAATGAATGTGAAGCTCTTTATGTGCAGAGAAATAGCCAGAATGCTGGCAGATGACCAGAAGAAACGAGTCGTTATTGTTGATACATCTAATGAGATTGGAGGCGATGGAGATGTTCCTCATTCAGGAATTGGTTGTGCAAGAAGGATGCAAGTCCCAAATGTTAACCTGCAGCATAATGTGAGCAGTGGAATAAAATTTGTTTACATTTCCTACTATTTGTATAACTTCTGAACTGCAATCTAATACTCTTACTTCGAGCAGGTAATGATTGAAGCAGTTGAAAACCATATGCCCCAAACCATCATCATAGATGAAATAGGGACAGAGCTTGAAGCGTTGGCTGCTAGTACAATTGCTCAGAGAGGAGTACAGCTTGTTGGGACTGCTCATGGAAGTACGATTGAGAGTATAGTAAAAAATCCATCTTTACAGATGCTTGTTGGTGGCATAGAGGTGTTGAACCTTGTCCCTCTTCATTCTGATTTTATGTCACGATAATTTGTAATACATGTGAACAGTATGTTAAGTTTCAACTTTCTTTAACGTTTCCCAGAACAAAGTTTAGTCAGATATTCACGGGGAACATTTTTCATCTACTCCTAATATTTTATGTCTTTTTTCATTTTGAATCAGAGTGTTACTCTGGGTGATGAGGAAGCAAGGAAAAGGAAAGTACAGAAAACAATTCTCGAGAGGAAAGGTCCTCCAACCTTCACATGTGCTGTTGAGATGATATCAAGAACTCAATGTCGTGTTCACCATAGACTAGATTTAACAGTAGATGCTTTATTAGCAGGTACATCAGAGTTTGCTTTCCTACCCTTCCAGAATTTTCTTACATTTGCGAAATATGTGGACTATGTTTAGCAGCTGATATTAGGTTCTATATTTGATCTTTTTGTGGATGCAGGAAAATCTCCTTTGTTTGAGATACGGGGATTGGATAGTGAAGCCGAAAATTCGATCGAGTCTTCTCCTTTCACTCAAGAGGACGATGTTAATGACTTTGAGCTAATTGATAAAGTAGAAAAGAAGGATAAAATGGA